>NC_064773.1:34981783-35071783 GCF_011397635.1 Epinephelus fuscoguttatus
ACTCAATGCACAATTGCAATAAATATAGGGATTTCACCATCTATAATCCATAATATTATCAAAAGATTCAAAGAATCCAGAGAAATCTCTGCAAGCCTGAAAACCAACATTAAATGTCCATGACCTTTGATCCCTTAAGACTACACTGCATTAAAAATTGACATGATTGTATAGTCATGTGATACACCTTGCGGTGCAACCTGGACACATCGTCAGTGATGAACATCAGGTGTTTCAGGTCTTAACATCTGACACCCTCACCCAGGTAGCTCACTTTGCCACTCATCACCACTCTTACTCCAAAGCCACCTGGAAGCTTTTTCAGCGGCTTCCAAGATGTTCTTGATGGCTCTTCATTGCTCTTGTCTGCAGATCTCTAAGAGTCCCAGGACCCAGAGTAGAGATCGCCCTGCAAAGCCTTTGCCGCCCACTTCGACAGGCTCACAGCAGGCCTTTTGCCCCTGCCTTCGACACTCTGTTACCAGAGATGCATATTTGGCTCTCTTTCCCTCTTGAGCCTCTTCCATCCTGTCTTCCCAGGGAACAGTTAACTCCAGCAACACCACTTGCTTGGTTGCCTCAGACATCAAGACCATATCAAGCCTTAGTGTGGTGGCTGTGATGGTGTCTGGGAACTTCAGCTGCCCTACCTAGATTGACCAGGACCTGCCAATCGCTTTCTGTTAATAGCAGCCCGCCCTGGGCCTTCGGTTGTGGTTGAAGCATATCCCCAGCATGCACAAAAGAAATGGGGCACACTAAAGACTGTTGCTGCTTGCTGGAGCTGATGCCGCTCCGCAGATGGTGTCTGCTACTGCCCGCAGAACCTGGTCATGGCACCGCTGGTACGGACCCTCTCACAAGGCCTTTGGACAGCGGCTGAGAATGTGCTCCAATGACTCTCTCCTCTGGCAGAGCTAGCAAGCAGGGGAGTCCTCCAGTTCCCGGGTGAACAGGCAGGACTAGGAGAACATACTGACCGGACCAGAAACTTGAATCGGTGTGGCTCCGTTTTCCAGAGTTCGATCCAGGTGATTTTTAAGCCAGCAGTATGCTCCCACTTGGCCCAGGCCCCCTGCTTGCCCATGGCCACCATTCTGCTGAAGCAAACTTCCACTTCTACATGCACCTCCTCCTGGATTAGCTTTGGCCTCTCCTTTCCCCTGGCTCTACTGTAACAGGGTGTTTAGATGCTCCCAGGCCTGGCCTCCCCCATCGTCACTGTGCTCAACAGGATGTTGTGCCGCAGCCTCGCCTCAGCTCGGCTGACTGCCGCCTCAGCACGCCACTTTCTTCCTGTTCTGACCTCTACACCCACAGAAGAGACCTTGGTATCAGTGGTGTCTTGGTAGAGCAGGATTTCCTTTGCTCTGGTGACCTTGAACTCCTCCACCACTGCTGAATGGAAGCTGTAGCTTGGTGTTATGCCCTTAAGGGCGATGCTGCTAAGACTGCCACCTGCTCAGGAAGCTGCTTATCTTCCTTTCCAAGCTCTCCATGGTAGGCTAATACTTCATGGATCAGCAGTGGCCAGAGGAGTCAAGGCAGGATCCCATGTTGATATACAGTACAGGCCAAAAGTTTGGACACACCTTCTCATTCAATGCGTTTTCTTTATTTTTGTGACTATTTACATTGTAGATTCTCACTGAAGGCATCAAAACTATGAATGAACACATGTGGAGTTATGTACTTAACAAAAAAAGGTGAAATAACTGAAAACATGTTTTATATTCTAGTTTCTTCAAAATAGCCACCCTTTGCTCTGATTACTGCTTTGCACACTCTTGGCATTCTCTCGACGAGCTTCAAGAGGTAGTCACCTGAAATGGTTTTCCAACAGTCTTGAAGGAGTTCCCAGAGGTGTTTAGCACTTGTCGGCCCCTTTGCCTTCACTCTGCGGTCCAGCTCACCCCAAACCATCTCGATTGGGTTCAGGTCCGGTGACTGTGGAGGCCAGGTCATCTGCCGCAGCACTCCATCACTCTCCTTCTTGGTCAAATAGCCCTTACACAGCCTGGAGGTGTGTTTGGGGTCATTGTCCTGTTGAAAAATAAATGATTGTTCAACTAAACGCAAACCGGATGGGATGGCATGTCGCTGCAGGATGCTGTGGTAGCCATGCTGGTTCAGTGTGCCTTCAATTTTGAATAAATCCCCAACAGTGTCACCAGCAAAACACCCCCACACCATCACACCTCCTCCTCCATGCTTCACAGTGGGAACCAGGCATGTGGAATCCATCCGTTCACCTTTTCTGCATCTCACAAAGACACGGCGGTTGGAACCAAAGATCTCAAATTTGGACTCATTAGACTAAAGCACAGATTTCCACTGGTCTAATGTCCATTCCTTGTGTTTCTTGGCCCAAACAAATCTCTTCTGCTTGTTGCCTCTCCTTAGCAGTGGTTTCCTAGCAGCTATTTGACCATGAAGGCCTGATTCGCGCAGTCTCCTCTTAACAGTTGTTCTACAGATGGGTCTGCTGCTAGAACTCTGTGTGGCATTCATCTGGTCTCTGATCTGAGTTGCTGTTAACTTGCAATTTCTGAGGCTGGTGACTCGGATGAACTTATCCTCAGAAGCAGAGGTGACTCTTGGTCTTCCTTTCCTGGGTCGGTCCTCATGTGTGCCAGTTTCGTTGTAGCGCTTGATGGTTTTTGCGACTCCACTTGGGGACATATTTAAAGTTTTTGCAATTTTCCGGACTGACTGACCTTCATTTCTTAAAGTAATGATGGCCACTCGTTTTTCTTTAGTTAGCTGATTGGTTCTTGCCATAATATGAATTTTAACAGTTGTCCAATAGGGCTGTCGGCTGTGTATTAACCTGACTTCTGCACAACACAACTGATGGTCCCAACCCCATTGATAAAGCAAGAAATTCCACTAATTAACCCTGATAAGGCACACCTGTGAAGTGGAAACCATTTCAGGTGACTACCTCTTGAAGCTCATGGAGAGAATGCCAAGAGTGTGCAAAGCAGTAATCAGAGCAAAGGGTGGCTATTTTGAAGAAACTAGAATATAAAACATGTTTTCAGTTATTTCACCTTTTTTTGTTAAGTACATAACTCCACATGTGTTCATTCATAGTTTTGATGCCTTCAGTGAGAATCTACAATGTAAATAGTCATGAAAATAAAGAAAACGCATTGAATGAGAAGGTGTGTCCAAACTTTTGGCCTGTACTGTATCAATTTTACATTTTTTCAATTTTATTTATAAAGCCCAATATCACAAATCACAATTTGCCTCACATTTTTGCTATCCAGGCCTCAAACTTACCGGGAAGTCCTGATCTGATCTATCCACAGTGGAAAGCCAAGAGCTGAGGTCATCACTGGTCACTTGGTGTGCTGCTGTGTCCTTCATGTTGCTGGTGAAGAGCTTACCCAAGGTCTTGATTGGCTTCACAGTCACAGATGGAATTTTGATGTCTTCCAGAAAGAAACAGAACTGGTCTGTAACCTTGCCTTTCCTGAGGACCGGAGACCTGGATTGCTGGCTTGAAGCTCATTCTTGCCCATGTCTTGAGTCACCTTCACCCAGGCGCTGTTGTTGTGGTAACCGTCAAGTCATCCATATAAGCTCTAATTTGGGGTTGTCAGGTACCAAATTCCACAAGGGGCCTCGACACTCCATTTCCGCAGACTTAACAAGCATCATCATGGCTAGTGCAAACAGGGTCACAAATTGAACAGCCAGTAATGATGCCCTTTTCAATATGATCCCATGCCGATGTTAATGACCCAGAGTGTACCCTCAGACTAAGGTTTTTATAATACTGAAGGGTGAGATTTCAGATCTTGTCCTGGAAATGGTACCTTGTCAGGGCCAATCCCATTAGCCTGTGTGGGATCAAACCATAGGCATTAGCGAGCTCCAGCCACAGCACTGCCAGGTCACCCTTGTTCTTTTGTGCCACTCTGATGAGTTGGGTTACCACACCTGTGTGTTCCCCACAGCCTGGTATGCTGTGGACTTTCCACACTGAGGTGTCTAGGAAGTTGTTCCTCAGGAAGATACCCAATGAGGCGATTAGCAATGATCTTGAAGAAGATCTTGCATTCCACACTGAGGAGTGATATCCTGCATGCATTATTCTCTTTCGGGATCCAAACACCCTCCGCGTACCTCCACTGATGTGGCACCTTCCCCTTCCTCCAGATCACCCTGGGGATCTTCCAAAGACGCTTCAGGAGCCTTGGGCACTGTTTGATGACCTTGTACGGTACTCCACTTGGACCTGAGGCTGAAGAAGCTCTGGCCAACTTGATGACCTCCTCCACCTCTTTAAGTGTGGGTTCTGTGATGTTAAACAGGGTGCTGGGTTCGGGTGGGGGATCAGGGCTTTGCAGTGGCCAAGGTCTAGCTCCCTCATGCTGTTCCTGTAGGTGTTAATAAAGCCTAGTTCACATTACACGATTTTCACCACGATTTTGACATTGCAGAGGATCTTGAGAGCCACCTTGGGTTGGAGGTGAGTCGGCAGATAGTCAGCCACAACGAATCCTCATGTGTGAACAAGCCTACGAGCATCTTGCCCCCTCGTCTGTGACGGGGACTGGATATCTGGCATGCTAGAAAACAGGAGAAGTGTGACACGACTGACAAAGAGCATCAGCCAATGAGAGGTGGGATACGTCCCACGTCAGCATGCAGGAGCATGGAAGAAATGTGAGGTTGCCAGGTCGGCTTACTAGCTGCGACTTTGGGCTTGTTTTTTTGTAAAGTCACTTACAAATATTGGTAGTCGGGTTGCATTTTTTTGGGCTTGTTTCTAAAGAGGAGTTGCTTATTTGGGTTTGTCGCCTTTCTCTATATGTATCCGTCGCTTCTTTTAGGGCTTGTTAGCCCCAGTTGCTTGTTTCTCTCCCAAGATCTGGCAACACTGAGTCAAGCTGGCAAGCAACAACAACAATGGCGGCGTCCACAGTATCACGGGGAGTGCATTGTGTTTGGACCCAGGCCCTGGAGACAGATCTGATTCAACACTGGGAAGAATATCCATGCCTTTACGATGTGTCATCTCCAAGTTAAAAAATGTAGTTTGGTGACGTCACCACATTATCCGTCCTGGAAGAGGGATCCCTCCTCAGTTACTCTTCCTGAGGTTTCTACCGTTTTTTCCCCCCATTAAAGGGGTTTTTTGGGGAGTTTTTCCTTATCCGCTGTGAGGGTCCTAAGGACAGAGGGATGTCATATGCTGTAAAGCCCTGTGAGGCAAATTGTGATTTGTGATATTGGGCTTTATAAATAAAATTGATTGATTGATTATCTGGGGCTCTGTCGGCGAGGGCTCTTTGGAGAAATCTTGTGGTGTGCACACACAGGTCGTAAGGCGGTTGGCGAGAATCCCGATGACAGAAACACACATCACCAGGTATGAACACTAGAAAGATTATGATACTCTCCGTGATGCAAAATCAGGGTGAAAATCGTGTAATGTGAACTAGCCTTAAGGGAGCGGTTGACCTCCTCCTCAGGACAAGAGAGGTGCCCACTGTGCTTCTGCCCTTGCAGCTTCTTAGTGCATCCAAATGGATTTGAAATGGAGGCACTGAGTTTGCAAGCCTTCTCCTTGCCACTCTTCCTGTGCCATTCAGGCTGTGCAATTAATCGTCTGGTGATCGCGATTACAATTTTGAGGTCAAACGATTTCAAAATTAATGAAATCGAGGGTAAACGATTTTTGGTCATTGACGCCTGGAGATGTTATTTTGTCTTCTATGGAAGCCGTGCATGCCCAATACCAGCCCCTCCCCTCCTCTCCTCTGTTCACTCCACGAGCCAGTCAAGTAGGTGAACTACGAATAATGCGTGCGGAAAATGGCAGAGGGAGAGTGAGAGAGGTTGGGGTGTGTGTGTGTGTGTGTGTGTGTGTGTGTGTGTGTGTGTGTGTGTGTGTGCGCGCGCGCGCATTGGGTCCGGACTCCGCTGTGCACAATACAGAGAGCAGAGGAGAATTGTAAACGTGACCATGTAGAGACAGAAATTACATGCCGTCATGTAAACAATATAAATCATTATGTGCCGCATAATCGTTTGCATAATCGTGATTTCAATTTTGACCAAAATAATCGTGATTATGATTTTTTTACATAATCGAGCAGCCCTGACTGGCGCCACTCTGACACACTGTTAAGATTGTCCATCCGTCCGTCTGTCCGTCCGTCCAATCGATCAATTAATGGAACTACACAAAGACTACATCTATAAAAATTGGGAATAAGATCATCATCATAAAATCATCAACAATGCAAGTCTTGAAATGTGTGTTCCCATTAAATCAGACCGAATATGCCAGTTTGAAAATGTGTGTTTTCAGATGGTAATAATGTGGGCAGCTGTGTTAGGAAACTACTGAGCCTTTTCAGAAATAAAATGAATTTGTGAGGTGTATTGAAAGATTAACATCTTTAACAGGAACCAAGAGCCTGATCTGTAGGCTGAGAACCACAAAGGAGGTAGGATTGTCATAATAAATTAGAGGAACTACGCCCATTTTCAAAATACATACATACTGTATTATTCCGATGACAGTCCAAAAATAGTTCATGTTCATAGCTATTGATTGAACTTTCCCAGGCCATGGAAATACCATATGAGACTTCTTTTCTTAGGAGGCGTTCCCCTTTAAGAGATAGATTAACACATTGTTGATTTTGGTATTTTCATGAGATGACAAAAGGAAAAATATGTCAGATTTATACATATTTATTAAATATGAAATTAGCAATCGGATAAATGTGTCGTGGTCTTAAGAACATCTTTAGATAAGCATGTCAGAAAAGCACTTTTTATTGGCTCCTGCATTAGCATGAAGAATGATAAATGCTTTGGTTAGTTAGTTAGTTTATTAAGATCTCCATTAGCTGCAGCAAAATTGGAGCTATTCTTCCTGGGGTCCAACAAAAATTATACATACAAAGAAAAACATAAGAAAAACATTGTAAAAGCACTAAAAAAACAAAAACAAACAAAACAATGTGAGCTTCACACTTCACATCATATCTTAATATACAGTACAGGCCAAAAGTTTGGACACACCTTCTCATTCAATGCGTTTTCTTTATTTTCATGACTATTTACATTGTAGATTCTCACTGAAGGCATCAAAACTATGAATGAACACATGTGGAGTTATGTACTTAACAAAAAAAGGTGAAATAACTGAAAACATGTTTTATATTCTAGTTTCTTCAAAATAGCCACCCTTTGCTCTGATTACTGCTTTGCACACTCTTGGCATTTTCTCGATGAGCTTCAAGAGGTAGTCACCTGAAATGGTTTTCCAACAGTCTTGAAGGAGTTCCCAGAGGTGTTTAGCACTTGTTGGCCCCTTTGCCTTCACTCTGCGGTCCAGCTCACCCCAAACCATCTCGACTGGGTTCAGGTCCGGTGACTGTGGAGGCCAGGTCATCTGCCGCAGCACTCCATCACTCTCCTTCTTGGTCAAATAGCCCTTACACAGCCTGGAGGTGTGTTTGGGGTCATTGTCCTGTTGAAAAATAAATGATCGTCCAAGAAACGCAAACCGGATGGGATGGCATGTCGCTGCAGGATGCTGTGGTAGCCATGCTGGTTCAGTGTGCCTTCAATTTTGAATAAATCCCCAACAGTGTCACCAGCAAAACACCCCCACACCATCACACCTCCTCCTCCATGCTTCACAGTGGGAACCAGGCATGTGGAATCCATCCGTTCACCTTTTCTGCGTCTCACAAAGACACGGCGGTTGGAACCAAAGATCTCAAATTTGGACTCATCAGACCAAAGCACAGATTTCCACTGGTCTAATGTCCATTCCTTGTGTTTCTTGGCCCAAACAAATCTCTTCTGCTTGTTGCCTCTCCTTAGCAGTGGTTTCCTAGCAGCTATTTGACCATGAAGGCCTGATTCGCGCAGTCTCCTCTAAACAGTTGTTCTAGAGATGGGTCTGCTGCTAGAACTCTGTGTGGCATTCATCTGGTCTCTGATCTGAGCTGCTGTTAACTTGCGATTTTTGAGGCTGGTGACTCGGATGAACTTATCCTCAGAAGCAGAGGTGACTCTTGGTCTTCCTTTCCTGGGTCGGTCCTCATGTGTGCCAGTTTCGTTGTAGCGCTTGATGGTTTTTGCGATTCCACTTGGGGACACATTTAAAGTTTTTGCAATTTTCCGGACTGACTGACCTTCATTTCTTAAAGTAATGATGGCCACTCGTTTTTCTTTAGTTAGCTGATTGGTTCTTGCCATAATATGAATTTTAACAGTTGTCCAATAGGGCTGTCGGCTGTGTATTAACCTGACTTCTGCACAACTGATGGTCCCAACCCCATTGATAAAGCAAGAAATTCCACTAATTAACCCTGATAAGGCACACCTGTGAAGTGGAAACCATTTCAGGTGACTACCTCTTGAAGCTCATGGAGAGAATGCCAAGAGTGTGCAAAGCAGTAATCAGAGCAAAGGGTGGCTATTTTGAAGAAACTAGAATATAAAACATGTTTTCAGTTATTTCACCTTTTTTTGTTAAGTACATAACTCCACATGTGTTCATTCATAGTTTTGATGCCTTCAGTGAGAATCTACAATGTAAATAGTCATGAAAATAAAAAAAACGCATTGAATGAGAAGGTGTGTCCAAACTTTTGGCCTGTACTGTCCACATACATACAAAACATTATTATGAAACATTATATTATACACATTATACTTTATACATTATATTATATATAATATACCATACTATATACTATATATACATATACATATATATATATATATATATATATATATATATATATATATATCTACACACACACACACACACACACACACACACATTACAACCATACATACTATATATATACATACATACATATCATACATATACATACATATATAGACATTACATTACTATACCATATATATCATATATCATATATATAAAATTATTCCCTACTTTGATAGATGCTGTTTTATTAATCTTTTAAATTGATTTATGTTAGTGGTGAGTTTGATATGTTTAGGCAATGAATTCCATTCTTTCATACTTCTGTAAAGAACAGTGTTTTTGATGGCATTTGATCTTGCTGTAGGCATTGTAAAGTTACCCACAGTTGCATGCCTGGTGATGTATTTATGATTTTCTGCACTGAAGGAAAGGTTCTTGAACAAAATAAAAGGTGATGATTTTAAAACTATATATATATAAACTATATATAACTATATATTCTATAGTCGCACTTGAGTACTGTGCGGGCAGCTCTGTTTTGCATACATTGTAGTTTGTTTAACATGTCTCCAGTGGCATTTGACCAAACTGCTGGGCAATAGTCGAGATGCGTTAATATTAGTGCTTGAATTGCTCTATTCATGATATTTGGAGTCAGAAAGGTAGCGTGTCTTCTCATAATAATTGGTGTGTCAGTTGTTTGGCTGATGGTGGTTTCACACAAATCAAACCCAACACATAGTAAATTTGTCCCCTTAGGTGCTCCAGGCAGAGCAGTGCTGCCGACACCTGGCAACACAGCAGCTTTCCGTGCTGCTCTTTGGACCAGCCTGGAGAAACTGATGGACCAGATATGTGCTGCGTGCAGACAGGTAAACAGCATCCTGAGACCACTCAGTGACTCATCCAAGCAGAGACCCAGCTGGACTGATGCAGTGTCTACATATGTCTACAGGTGCAACATCTGCAGAAGGTTCTGATGAAGAAGCGAGACCCAGTAACTCATGTTTGCTTCATTGATGACATCATCAAGGTAGGCAGGTACCACTGCTCTGGTTTGGGTGAACTGTAATAATTATGACTCCAGTCTGGCCATGCAGTAATTAAAGAAGAGAAAATAAAAGTTTTAGTATGAATGAATATTCAATATCCACACACATTCATGCATGATGTCACCTAAGTCCTTATCAAGTACACATTACTCAGCAGATTATAGAGGACAGCTTAATTACATGACAAGACCAGCACTCCCTAAACAGGAATAATCCTCCCTGAAAGCAGGTTTTCCATGTGTATAGTGGCATGCAAAAGTTTGGGCACCCCTGGTCACAATTTTGTTTACTGTAAACAGATAAGTAAGTAGAAGATGAACTAATCTCCGAAAGGCACGCTTTTCAACATTTTAAGCAAGATCAGTGTATTATTTTTGTTTTGTACAATTTTAGAGTGAAAAAAAGGCAAGGAGCACCATGCAAAATTTTTGACACTCAAACACATTTGAGCTCTCAGATGACTTTTACTAGGGTCTCAGACCTTAATTAGCTTGTTAGGACTATGACTTGTTCACAATCATCTTTAGGAAAGGACAGATGATGCAAATTTCAAAGCTTTATAAATACTCTGACCCCTGAAACCCCAACAATCAGCACCCATGGGCTCCTCCACACAGCTGCCTACCGCTCTGAAATAATATAAGAAGATAGCAAAGTGTTTTCAGGTAACTGTTTCCTCAGTTTGTAATTTAATTAAGAAATGGCAGTTAACAGGAACTCTGGAGGTCAAGTTGATGTTGGGAAGACCAAGAAAACTTGCTAATAGCTGAGCTGCTAATAGGACTGCTATGAAGTCAAATCAAACCCTTGTTTGATTGCATAAAATCTGCAGGAAGATTTATCAGACTCTGGAGTGGTGGTGCACTGTTCTACTGTAAAGGTACACCTGTACAAATATGACCTTCATGGAAGAGTCATTAGAAGAAAAGCTTGCAAAGTTTGCAAAGGAACCACCCACACCATCACACTGCCTCCACCAAAAGATGTTACTCTATAGGTACAGCAATCAGCAAATCGTTCTCCGCGTCTTCTCCACACTTTGACCCTATGATCCAACTGCCGTAGCCAGAATCTCTACTCATCGCTGAATATAACATTCCTCCACGTGATAGCTTCCAGTGCACGTGTTGCCGACACCAGCGCAAAATGGATAGACAACTGCCTATGGTTCCTTAGTGCTGACAGGATGAGGAAACCTGTCTTCTTGGGGTGACGTCTTCTTGGGATGCCCACTTTGTGGCCTGTCTCTGACATCCCCCATTCTATGGAACTTGGCCTTCAGTTTGCAGATGGTTAGGGCTCACTCCAAATAATGCAGCAACTTGGTTTTGCGGAACACCAGCTTGAAGTTGCCCTGTCACACGGGCCTTTTCCAGATCAGAGCCCATACTCACAGGTGCTGACAAAGCAGTTTGGCATTGGCAGAGAAGATTTGGCAAATTTTTCATGGGCGCAACCCACATACTCAGCTCTCCTGCTCATCCCAAAAATGCATGTTCCTTACAAATGTATTAATCTACGAAACACAAATTTCCTTACTTTTTGTGCTTAGTTTAGAACTTTTTGGATGCAGCGAGCAAAGTTATGTTTGGAGAAAAAAGGGTGCAGAATTTCATGAAAAGAACAACTGTTAAACACAGGGGTAGAGCGATCATGCTTTGGGCCTGAAGTAAGTGGCATAGGGAACATTTCACAGGTAGCAGAAAGAAGGGATTCACTCAAATCAAACATCAGACCATCTGTAAAAAAAAGCTGAAGATGAAGAGAGGGTGGCTTCTTCAACAGGACAATGATTCTGAAAACACCTCGAAAATCACAATGGACTACCTCAAAAGGCACAAGCTGAAGGTTTTGCCATGGCCCTCACAGTCCCCCTACCTAAACATCATTAAAAAATGCTTTTGCAGGAAGAATGGGTGAAAATCCCCCTAACAAGACTCTTAGCTGGATACAAAAAGTGTTTAGAAGCTGTGATACTTGCCGAAAAGGGCACTACTAAGGAGTGCTACTACTGTTGAGGAGTTTTATTACAAATGTATGAGGCAGTAAGAACCCACTGCGGAGCATTGTTGAGGTGCGCTCCAGCAGCACTACACCTGTGCTTTCGAGACATTGTAAACAAGCTTGAGGAAATGGGCATAGGGTGTTCATGTTCATGAAGTGTAGAGAGAAAATTTAAAAGTTTGACAAGAAAGTTGTTGACCACAATAACAGTGGTGAGTAGGACAGAAAAACATTTTGTTGGTCAGCAAGCACAATTGCATCATCAGTTAAAGACACACCTTCAAGAAGGTAGCCCTTTTATATTGAGACACAAATCTCTGCTGAGTTAAACTGGGTAAAGCCAAGCCAGTGCGTGTGTATGGAAAAGCCCAATGAGTGTCTCCAGAGGGTGCTGCGTAAAGTCTGAAAAATGTCCTCAAGTGATGTCACTTGAGTCAGCGTCGGTTGGGTCTGAAGACTCAAGTTTGAAAAATCTGGGGTGACAGGTGTGGAGTTCCAAAGAAAGTGAGCTTCATGACCTCTGACATGGAAATATTGTATTATATATATAGATGGACAGACAGACAGACAAATAAACTTTGATGCAGTAAAAGTGCTTGATTTTCAGGATGGATGGAGTGTAAAATGTCTTGAACTCAAATATTTCAGTCATTTTCAGGAATTATGGAGCAATGCTTTTTTATAGCACTTCTAATTTTAAAGTAACTTCAAGGTAGAAATTTGGGACTTTTTCTTTGGAATATCTCTAAAAATGCTTGATTTTTTTTTTGTGTCTGTGTCATCAGAGATGTCCTCAACATCAGAAAATTATCTTTTTAATTTTTATTTCCAGCAACCCAAAAATCAAAGAATAAAGATCATTGTATGTATTTTATAACACCTTATTTTGAAAACCGCTAACTTTCCTAAGTCTGTTGCTAGCTCCCCTATCAGCTCAAGCTAAGGCGTTGGAAGGTATTATTCAGTGTAACACATGTTAATGTCAGTGTATGGATGAACTACAGTTGTAGCGTTAGCTGATGTGACCATGGAGATTAGAATGACTGCCGGCTTGACTGCAGTTCATTCTGCTACATTACTAACTGTATCTACAAGCTGTAGCTGGGTAGCTGCCTCACTAACACTGCAAACAGATATGATAAGCATAAGTGGCATGACAAATGTCAGTGGCAGAATTATATCAGGTTTTTACTGAAATGGAAAAATTGTTATTATTTTCCAGCAATGTATTCCATCAAGGTGCTGTGGTGTGCACCTTGGTGCCAGTGCTGAGAGTGAAGTAACGATGTGGTGTGCACCTTGGTGCCAGTGCTGAGAGTGAAGTAACGATGTGGTGTGCACCTTGGTGCCAGTGCTGAGAGTGAAGTAATGATAGAACCGCCTTTATGAATTTGTATTAATACATAGTCATAGTGTTTATAATGTGTATGTTCATATATAGTGACTTATGATGGTAATTGTCATTTTTGTGTTGGTTTATAGTTTCAGCCACTAGTAAGGCTGTTACATTTCCTGAGGCCAACTGTATGTTCTACTGTGTATCAAGGAACATGTGGCACAGGCACCTGTGGCAAACACATATTATGTGAGTTAAGAAAGAAACATTGTAGTTAAAGCTATAGTGCGTAACTTCTGTCGCCTCCCAGCAGAAAATGCGTTATTACAACTAATAAGCCGGTGGCACTTCCATGTACACAGATGTATGTTGCCGGTCGACACGCATACTAAAAATGATATATATTGAAAAATACCGCGAGATGTTAGAGGAGCCGATCAGCTTAATCAGCATTGTGTCATCTCCTCTAGTAGTGGCTTGGGTGAAACGGACATTTACAGACCTGTAGAAGTTACGCACTATAGCTTTAAGGCTCTAGGTATTAATGAATCTATGATAAGTAATTATCAGCTGATGAGATTGGCACATTGGAATAATCAATCAATCAATCAATCAATTAATTTTATTTATAAAGCCCAATATAACAAATCACAATTTGCCTCAGAGGGCTTTACAGCATACAACATCCCTCTTTCCTTTGGACCCTAACAGCGGATAAGGAAAAACTCCCCCCCAAAAAACTCTTTAACGGTGGAAAAAATGGTAGAAATCTCAGGAAGAGTGAATGAGGAGGGATCCCTCTTCCAGGACAGAAAAACGTGCAATAGATGTCGTACAGAACAGATCAACATAATACATTTGCAGTAATCCATATGTCACAATGATACATAAAGAGAGAAAGAGAGAGAAGTTGAGACAAAGAGAGATGCAGGACAGACACCAATGATAATAGCTTACAACAACATTAATTTAAAGCCACAGTGTGTAGGAATTTCTCCCATCTAACGTTGAAATCATATATTGCATTCAAAACAGTGGCGATTGCTCTAAGACTGCAAGGGAAGCTCAGCTTCCCTTAAAATGTCAAAAAATAAGTGGTCAAATATGTACTGTTGTGTTTACATTTCATTGACTAAATATGCGCTAGAACGCGTTCAACTTTTGTTCACAATCAGCTACTTATCACAGGTCACTGACGCGACTTTCTTCTCATTCATTCCCGTAGCATCACAGTGTATTAAACAGTGTCAAAGCTCAGCGTCCAAAGACTTAAACGGGGAAGCATAGAGTGGGTTGTTCCACTGCAGCGAAACTAGACAGTCAAAGCAAACACAGGGCATCAGCAAACCGCTCACCCACACGACGCCACACATGCTGTCTGCCATCTGCCCTGAACAGTGAAAACCGGGATTCATCCGTGAAGAGAACACTTCTCCAATGTGCCAGACGCCATCAAATGTGAGCATTTGCCCACTCAAGTCGGTTACGACGACGAACTGCAGTCAGGTCAAGACCCCGATGAGGACGACGAGCATGCAGATGAGCTGTCCTGAGACGGTTTCTGACAGTTTGTGCAGAAATTCTTTGGTTATGCAAACCGATTGTTGCAGCAGCTGTCCGGGTGGCTAGTCTCAGATGATCTTGGAGGTGAACATGCTGGATGTGGAGGTCCTAGGCTGGTGTGGTTACACGTGGTGTGCGGTTGTGAGGCAGGTTGGATATACTGCCAAATTGTCTGAAACGCCTTTGGAGACGGCTTATGGTAGAGAAATGAACATTCAATTCACGGGCAAGAGCTCTGGTGGACATTCCTGCAGTCAGCATGCCAATTGCATGCTCCCTCAAAACTTGCAACATCTGTGGCATTGTGCTGTGTGATAAAACTGAACATTTTTGAGTGGCCTTTTATTGTGGCCAGCCTAAGGCACACCTGTGCAATAATCATGCTGTCTAATCAGCATCTTGATATGCCACACCTGTGAGGTGGGATGGATTATCTCGGCAAAGGAGAAGTGCTCACTAACACAGATTTAGACAGATTTGTGAACAATATTTGAGGGAAATGGTCTTTTATGTGTATAGAAAATGTTTTAGATCTTTGAATTCAGCTCATGAAAAATGGGAGCAAAAACAAAAGTGTTGAGTTTATATTTTTGTTCAGTGTAATTGCAGTCTCCACTCTTGCAAAGCCAGCCAGAGGACTGGATTAGATCCTCTAGTGGGCCACCTCTGGCCTGCGGGCTGTATGTTTGACACCTCTGTTCTAGACATTCGAAGAAAGCAGACGAGAAAGTGGCAACAACAGCAGGCTCCCAGGCTATGGGGCCAGTCGCTTCACAGTTCCAGTAAAATCAATAGTTATCGTGGCAGTTCATTAACACATCATTAGAACTATCGTCAGCATCTCACTCTCCTACCTCCACAGAAAGCAGCGGGAGACTGTTACTATGGAAACAAAGCTCTCACTAATTACCCAGAGATGGAGGTTTGATTTGGGGAGCTAATGACATGTCTAAATGCACCATCATTCCTCACTGTCATGTGTCCACAGAGAAGTGACTGAACAGACACATCAGTCACATCTTAGAAATATTATTACAGAGAAGCATTCAGACAGCTGGGCTCTAACTCATTACGAGGGAGACAGTGTTATGTAGAATACAATTGGTAGTGCAGTACACTCTTAGGCACTTTTTCCCTCTCAGGTCCTAGGATCGCTTGGTATGTCATCACCTCAGTCATGGTTTCTTTATGTAATAGCCATTAAGTCACCACCCACTCACTCTACAGGGAGAGACAAACAAAAGCCAGAGAAAAGCTCTGTGGTTTGATATGATGGACAGAATCCTCTCCTATTAGTCAGCTCTCAGTAGAAGAAAGATCTGCGAGGTGGCGCAGCTGTGGCTCAAGAGGTCATCCACTAATCGGAAGATTGGCAGTTTGATCTTCTCCTGTCTGCGTGTTGAAGTATAATTGGGCAAGAACTCCATATTGCTCCCACACTCTCACAACGATGGCTGTGTGGCTGGCTGTGTTTAAGCTGAGTAGCATGTGGCACCTTGTATGGTATACGCAGCCACCAGCGAATGTGTGTGTGTGAATGGGTAGATGTGACTCTGTCGTGTATAAGTGTAGTGTCGCAAGAATAGAAAGATGCTTTATAATTTCAGGTCTTTTTACGAAGTCTGTACCTCCTGTGCAGCTGCTTGGACAGAGCACCACTGCCAGGCTGTTAACATACTCCAAGAGTTTGACAACAGATTTTCAGATGTTAATTTGGGGTGCACTGATTTTAAAATTCTGGGCCAATATCAGAAGCATAAAATACAATATCATGCATCCCTAATCAACACTATAAAAAATAAATGAAACAGAACACCATCCATCCAGTACATTACTCCTGTCTTCCAACTGGCTCCACTGGCTTCCCATACAATACCACATCCAATTCAAAACCCTACTGTTCACATTCCAGGCCATCCAATACCTCGCTCCTCCATACCTCACTGACCTCGTCCACATCCACACACCCAGCAGGTCTCTCAGATCCTCCTCCTCAATCAGCCTCACTGTCCCTTCAGCCCACCTGACCACCATGGGGTCCAGAGCCTTCAGCCTCTTGGCCCCCCGCCTCTGGAACTCCCTCCCACCTGATATCCGAAAAATTCAATCCCTTATTATTAGTATTAGTATTAGTATTAGTAATTCAGCCTTTCATTGCACTTCCTTTGAAAGAGCACAAATTCAATGATATACATTTATGAAACAACCTTTAATATAACCTTTCACATGAAAAACTTTTTTTTACAAAAATAACTGCCTCAAATGCCTTTTTTCTATATATAATAAATCATAATTCTCTTTTAAATATCTATTTTATATTGCTGTGAAAACATCAACACATCTTCAAACAGCTGGATTTATTTATTTAAGTTTCTCACTAAAAACTACATTTTACGCAATTTCATTGAACACATCATGAAAACATTAAAATTTACCTTCACCCAATGCTCACTTTTACTGAATAGAGCTTGAACACATCATAATAAAACTCAGTGCAACCTTTGTGAGCTGTTAGCTGCAGCCACTGGCAGCTGAGGCTAACATTAACTAGGTTCTTCTTCTGCTGATTTTAACACGGATTAGTTGTTCACGATAGCCCCGTTTCCACCAAACACTTTTGGTATGGTACCTTTGGAACCAAAAGTAACCCTTTTTATTTTTTTTTCTCCAGCTACAGCTGCTACAAGAGGCAGCAAAACACCCTTTCATTTTTATAGTTACAGTTTACTAATAAAACTCTGGTACGAACAGTAGTTACATGAGCCTCAAAACCAGCAACAACTCAGCCCTGAGCAGAGTGACCATCTGCTATTGACCAGTCAACAAATTGCAGTGCCCACAGCTCCACCTAGTAAGCATCATTTCCACCAAACATTTTGGTATGGTAACTTTGGAACCGAAAGTACCCCTCAGACATGATACCTAGACCCTTGCGTTTCCACTGCAAACCGTACCTTTAAATGTGGGCTAGGTTATTGTCACTCACTGCTCCATCCAGCAGTCACTGTATTTCCTTATTATCGGTGACACAGAGAAAAGTCTGCACCCCGTTTATAGTCCACAGATTGAGACTGCACGCCAACATTTTCAGAGCAAAATAGCTAAAAAGAAAACAGGCTTGTTTTAAACGATTTTTGGTCACGGATGCCTGGAGATGTTATTTTGTTTTCTACGGAAGCCAGCATGCGCAGTACCGCCTCCTTCCCTCCTCTCCTCTATTCACTCCACGAGCCAGTCAAGTAGGTGAACTTTGAACAATGTGAGGGGCAGGTCGCGGAAGATTTCAAGAATAGCGTGCGGAAAATGGCAGAGGGAGAGAGAGAGAGGTTGGTCTGTGTGTGTGTCATCACGTGCGCCGCATAATCATTTGCATAATCGTGATTTCAATTTTGACTAAAATAATTGTGATTATGATTTTTTCCATAATCGAGCAGCCCTATCTGTCATACAAAAACCAAAGTAATGGTCAAAGTTGTTATATAGAATATTTAAGGTGTGTTGATTGAGTCACGTCGGCAGCTTGTGCATTGAGTAATTACTTTAATTTTAATTTTTAATGTTCCACCTTAAAAATCCCAGCAGTCAGCCCAGTGAATGATGTTATTTTTTTCTCCGATTCCGGCTGCTGCAAGAGGCAGCAAAACATCCTTATATTTTATATAACAGTCTACTATTTAAACTCTCCATGATATGAACAGTGGCTTCTGCCTTAAAACCAGCCACAACTCAGCCCTGAGTGACCGTCCACTAATGACCAATCAACAGACTGCAGTGTTCTCAGCTCCACCTTTTAGTACCAGATCTGTGTGCTAGGTACCATAATAGAAGGGGTACCAAAAATGCGCATGATCACGAATGGTTCTATTGGTACCATCCACAACTTTTCGCAGTGGAAATGGAAAAAAAAGTGTACCAAACTGAACCATACTGTACCGTACCGTACTGCTCGGTGGAAACAAGGCTTTAGTACCAGTTCTGTGTGCTGGGTACCCTAACAGAAGGGATAGCAAAAATGGGGATGTTACGGAGCGGTTCCATTGGTACCATCCACAACTTTTCACAGTGGAAAGGTATAAAAAAGCATACTGAACTGAACTGAACTGTACCATACTGTACTGCTCGGTGGAAACGAGGCTAATGTAATATTATCAGGGAAACAAAAGGATGCATCATCTGACGTGACAATAGTGAGTTAACTGTGTCCTTTTGTACCTGGTAGGGTGTCAATGATATACCGGTTTCAAGGTATACCATTCTCGCAACCCCCAACAGGATAAGCGGTTATGGAAAATGAATGAATAAATGAAAGGTATAGCATGATATGTGAGTTGACGGTTATCATACTGTGTACATTTGCTTATCTACGATATTGAAAAAAAATGCAACTGGATGGAGAATCTCCTCTTTATTTCAAGGGGAGACTTTTTTCACATACTTCCATTAAGAAAATGGTTCCAAGTTTCAGTTACAGTAATAAAAACAACAAAAATTTGTTCAACCAACAGTATCACTTATGTTTTCAATTCAATTTTTTCAATTTTCAATTTTATCTATATAGCCCAATATCACAAATCACAGTTTGCCTCACAGGGCTTTACAGCATACAATATCCCTCTGTCCTTTGGACTCTCACAGCAGATAAGGAAAAACTCCCCCCAAAAAAACCTTTAACGGGGGGAAAAAATGGTAGAAACCTCAGGAAGAGCAACCGAGGAGGGATCCCTCTTCCAGGACGTACAGAGGTGCAATAGATGTCGTACAGAGCAGATCAAAATAATAAATTTACAGTATTCCACATGACAAAATGAGACAAAAAGAGAGAAAGAGAGAGATGCAGGACAGACAGTAGCATGACAGTAGCTTACAACAACATTAATTTAAGTAATAATATTTTAAAAATAATTACTGACCATTTAGAGCTTTGTAAGTTAGGAGAAGGATTTTAAATTCAGTTCTGGATTTTACAGGGAGCCGGTGCAGAGCAGTTAAAACAGGAGAAATGTGATCTTGTTTCTTAGTTCCTGTCAGTACATGTGCCGCCGCATTCTGGATTAGCTGGAGAGTTTTAAAAGACTTATTAGAGCTACCTGATAATAGGAAATTACCAGTGTTGGGAATGTTACTTCTAAAAAGTAATTAGTTATAGTTACTAGTCACTTTCCCCAAAAAGTAACCTAGTTAGTAACTGAGTTACTGCACTATAAAAGTAACGAATTACCTGGAAAAGTAACTATTGCGTTACTTTTTTGTAAAATGCTCAAATATGTCAAATTGCTTAGACACCCCCCTCCAATGGAACTGTATGTTGTGAAACTCAACTGTATGTAATGAAACTCAATATTAAATATGTTAAATAAATGAAATTGACACTTAATAGAATAAATCAATATTATAAAAGATTGTACACTTATCTACACTACACTGCATTGTGTGCAATTTAAATGTGAAGTCTCATTGACTGACCGTCACCTGTGTGTATGCGGAGAAGAAGAGGAGCGGAGGGAGCGGAGCTGTGGAAACATCCTGCAGTCCGACATACTATCATGCGTTTAAATAACATTTTTGACAGATATATATAGAGAAAGGCAACATTTCGAGAGGAAGCTCAAATCAGCAACTCCACTTTAGAAACAAGCCCCAAAACACACAACCTGCGACTACCAATATTTGTAAGTGGCTTTACAAAAAAACAAGCCCAAAGTCGCAGCTAATAAGCAGACCTGACAGCCCTGCTTGTGTGCTTATGAATATCCGCCCTACTCTGCCTCTGATTGGTCTATGATGAAATTTTACTCTCCCTAAGCCAATCATCATCCCTCCCTTCCCCCTCACCTGCCCTCACCAAAGAAAAACAACTTTAGGGCTCTGCTGAGAAGGAGCTTGCTTGGGTGAAAGCCACTTCAGTGAATTCAAGTAAAGCCAAGTAACGGCGCACTTTATTGTAGTAATGGTAATGGCGTTATAATGGGGGAGACAGTAACTTTTTTGATTACTCGTTAATGAAAAAAGTAGTGCTGTTAGTAACGCCGTTTATTTATAACGCCATTATTCCCATCACTGGGAATTACAGTAGTCCAGTCTAGAGGAAACAAAAGCGTGGACCAATTTACCTGCATCTTTTTGGGACAGGATAGGCCTAATTTTTGCAATGTTATGCAGATGAAAAAACACAGTCCGTGAGGTTTGTTTCAAATGGGAGTTAAAAGACAAATCTTGCTCAAATATTACTCTGAGTTTTCTTGCGGTAGAGCTAGAGGCCAGAGCAATGCCATCCAGAGAAACTATATCATCAAGTAAAGAGTTTGTTTGGGGCCGAGAACTATAACTTCTGTTTTGTCTGAATTTAACATCAGGAAATTGAAGCTCATCCAGGATTTTATGTCTTTAAAGGGATAGTTCGACATTTTGGCAAATTCGCCTATTGCCGTAATCCCTATGGTCATATGGGTAGGTACATTACCTTTAATTGACAGTGCCTGCTGTTCTGAGATCGGTGGAGCAGAGCTGCCTACTGCTTAGCGCACAGAATGGAGGTGAACGGTACAGCCCCTTCTCTCCCTCAAAACTAATCAAATACACCATCAAATGACTCCAAAACGCTCTTGTGGACAACTTGTAGCTTACACATTCACCACGCTATGAAATAATAATGTAATATTATGAGACAGAGTTGTTTTGAAGCCAAATGCACAGCCGGAACTACATTCCAGACATACAGTACTTGCTGGGCGGAGTGATTTCAAACAGCGTATGTTTAGTGCAGTTACTCCCGTCGTCAAAACAACAAGTTTGTTGAGAAGAAGCCAGAATATACAGAGGAAGAGTTACAGGTTTTGGAAGAAGAGAGGTTGAGGCTGCCGAGCAACCAGGGGCTGAGGGGAGACCCAGAGCTGGTGGTGTAAATGTGGGGCTTACTGGCCACTTTATTAGGTACACCTGTGCAATATAAATATAGAGTACGCCTCAAAATAATCACCGAAACACGGGGAGAACATGCTAAGGCCGCACTCATAAATCACCACAACTCCTGAAGGAACAACAACATAAAATGTTCCCTAGCAGTCTGTTTATTCCCAACAATGAGAAGTAATGCCAGTCACTTCACTATATGCTCTGGGCAAGCACTTATCCATAACATAACCACAACAACATTGCATTTTAGCCTTATTTACCATGCTTGGGTTGTAGGCTAATGTTACTCAACATGGAGGTAATGTTACAGCAGAGGGATTGCTGAGAGTGACAGAGTGATT
The DNA here is from genome assembly GCF_011397635.1 of Epinephelus fuscoguttatus. Taxonomy (NCBI): domain Eukaryota; kingdom Metazoa; phylum Chordata; class Actinopteri; order Perciformes; family Serranidae; genus Epinephelus; species Epinephelus fuscoguttatus. Next base: position 35,003,714 of record NC_064773.1, read on the forward strand.
TCTAATGATGTTACCTAAGGGAAGCAAAGTGAACAGAATTGGTCCGAGCACAGAACCTTGTGGAACTCCAAAACAAACTTTAGTATGTAAAGATGATTCATTGTAAACATGAACGAACTGAAATTGATCGGAAAAATAAGATTTAAACCAGTGTAGTGCAGAACCTTTAAAGCCAATTAAATGTTCGAGTCTCTGTAGTAGAATTTGATGGTCAATTGTGTCAAATGCGGCACTTAAATCTAATAAAACTAGTACAGAGATGAGTCCTTTGTCTGAGGCAATCAGAAGATCATTTGTAATTTTTACTAGTGCTGTCTCTGTGCTATGGTGCACTCTAATTCCTCAAATAAATTATTATCATGGAGAAAGTCACACAGCTGGTCTGTGACTACTTTTTCTAGGATTTTTGAAAGAAAGGTAAGATTAGATATTGGTCTATAGTTGGCTAACACCTCTGGATCCAGGGTGGGCTTTTTTAGGAGAGGTTTAATTATAGCTACCTTAAAGGACTGTGGTACATAGCCTGTACCACAATAGAGATATATTGATCATGACTAATATGTAGGTGTTGACTAAAGGTAAGACTTCCTTAAGTAGCCCAGTTGGGATGGGGTCTAAGAGACATGTTGATGACTTGGGTGACGAAATCATTGAGGTCAGTTGTTGAAGCGTAATCTAGTAAAGTACTAGTAGAGTACAAGAGGTCATGAATTTTCCCTCTTATAGTTAGAATTTTGTCATTAATAAAGCTAATAAAATCATTACTGCTAAGGACTAAAGGAATACAAGGCTCAGAGCTGTGACTTTCTGTCAGACTGGCTACAGTGCTCCAAAGAAACCTGGGGTTGTTCTTATTTTCTTCTATTAATGATGAGTAATTGTTTGCTCTGGCATTGCGGAGGGCCCTCCTATACGTTTTGAGACTGTCTTCCCAGACCAAACGAAATTCTTCCAGTTTGATTAATCGGCAATTCCTTTCAAATTTTCGCAATATTTTTTTTGATTTTCGGGTTTGGGAGTTGTACCAAGGAGCAAACTTTCTTTGCTTTGTTAACTTATTCTTAAGAGGTGCTACCGAGTGTTGTTCGCAGCAAGCCTGCAGCGCTATAATCAGTTTGGGAGAGTTTAAAGTCAGTACGGGAAACCTCAGTTACAGAGGGACATGGTATTAAATTTAAAGCTGATGAAATCATTTCCTTAAATTTTGCTACAGCACTATCTGATAAGCACCTAGTATAGTAACTGTTGCTGGGTGGCGTGTAATGAAATAGAAAGAAATCAAAAGTAATTAAGTAGTGATCGGATAGAGAGGGATTCTGTGGAAAGAGTAGTAAGTTTTCAATTTCAATTCCATACGTCAGAACTAGATCGAGGGTGTGGTTAAAACAGTGAGTGGGTTTATGTACACCCTGACTGAAGCCAATGGAGTCTAATAATAAGATAAACGCAGTAACGAGGTCATTATCAACGTCAACATGAATGCTAAAATCACCTACAATAATAACTTTATCTGATTTAAGAACTAAACTGGATAAAAACTCAGAATACAGGCCAGGAGTATGGTACACTTTAACAAATAGAATTGGCTGTGAGGTTTCCCAGGTCGGATGTAAAAGACTAAGGACAAGGCTTTCAAATGGATTATAATCTAGTTTAGGTTTGGGGCTGATTAATAGACTAGAGTTTAAAATGGCTGCAACTCTCTCTCCTCGGCCGCTGCCTTGAGGAATGTGGGTATTACTATGACTGGGACGAGTGGATTCATTTAGACTGACATATTCATTATGACACAGCCAGGTTTCAGTGAGGCTGAGTAAATCAATATGTTTATCTGATATTAATTTGTTTACTAACACTGCTTTAGGTGATAGAGACCTGATATTTAACAGTCCACATTTAATTCTCCTGTTTTGTCTTTCTGTGGTGGAAGAGGTTTTAACTTTCATTAGGTTTTTATGCACAAGTCCTCTTTGTTTAACTTTTTGATTTAAATAATTTAGGTGGTCGGGGGACAGACACCATTTGTATAACACTATGGGTGGGTAGCTGCACTAGAAGAAGCGTTTAAGACTGCGACTCTGATTCCTGGTCTCAACTATGGGTTGTCATGGTTTTGAATTACTAATAAACTTGGGCAGGTTCCGAGAGATGAGAGCAGCTTCATCCAAAGTGGGATATATGCCGCGTCTCCTAATCAGACCAGGTTTTCCCCAGAAAGTTTGCCAATTATCTATGAAGCCCACATCATTTGCTGGACACCACCTGGACAGCCAGCGGCTAAACATCTCATCAGTGGTCAGATTTGGGAGTGGTCCAGAGAAAACGACGGAGTCTGACATAGTTTTTGCGGATTCACACACCGAGGCAACATTAATTTTAGTGACCTCCGGGCATAACTGGGTGTCATTACCGCCTTAAATCTACGTTTAGCCTTAGCCAGCAGTTTTAAATTTGACTCAGTGTCGCCGCTCTGGCCCCAGGGATACATTTGACTATGGCCGCTGTTTTTGTTTTTTGTTTTTTTTTTCCTTTCCTCCACTCTTGTTGTCAATTACACACAGGTCCGAACACACACATACACAAACAGGACCTATACATGCACTTAGTGGAAAGATGTCAGAGTGAGGGGGCTGCCTTGGTCAGGCGCCCCGAGCGGTTGGGGGGGTTCGGTGCCTTGCTCAAGGGCACCTCGGCAGTGCCCAGGAGGTGAACTGACACCTCCCCAGTACCAGTCGACGCTCCATATTTGGTCCAGATGAGGATTTGAACAGGCGACCCTCCAGTTCCCAACCCAAGTCCCTATGGAGTGAGCTACTGCCGCCCCCCATGTTATTGCTAACTTCACATTTCTCAGAATAGAGCTGCCAATGACCAGAGTTTTCTCCTCAGCGTGTGTGTCACTGAGTGGGGAGAAACAGTTGGAAACGCGAAGAGGCTGGTGGTGAACCGTGGGCTTTGGCTTAGTGCTACGCTTCTCTCGGACAGTTACCCCACCTCCTGGCTGCACAGGCGTTACTGGGGGACTGCTAGCAGAGGCTACGCTATGTGGTTCCGCGTCGGCTACAGGTGGCTGGCTAACTACCGCAGCTACAGAGTGATTTTCCATGATGCGGAATCGCGCTTCCAATTCACTAAGCCTCGCCTCCAATGCAGCAAATAAACCACATTTGTTACACTGTCGCTAAAGGAGGCACAGGAATAACTAACTAATTTGGCACACTGAGCAAGAGAGAGAAGGAGAAGAAGCTATCGCAACTGTTAAGCTAACGAAGCGAACAAGGCTAGTAACATGTAAACAACAGCTAAGATTAGCAATAAAGTTGTTGAAAGAAGAGGAGAGCTATGAGTGCTTAAATGGAACTAGTGTGGGTTAAAACGTGAAGTAGATGTTTAGCAGCTGAAGTGAGGAAAATCAGAAAACTAGCTGGTAAGAGACGCTATCTTAGAAACACTGGAAATGACACAACATGCTTACCTCAGTACTTCAGCACATCAGGCAATGTTTTCATTCCTTTAAGGGTCATTCTGACTCATAATAAGATTAATTCTTTAATGTCGTGTAGGGATGCACGATACTGGATTTTTTGCCAATATCCAATATGCTGATATTTAACAACTCATTTGACTGATAACCAATATCAATATCGATAAAGCTACTTTTTTTTCACCAGCTAATTGTAGTTAACATCAAGTCTCTTCTGTTGTGGAATTAACACCATATTATGCGTGCATACTGTTATCATGATGGCCCACCAGCAGATGGAGACAGGAAATACAATACTTTTCGATGTATGTAATATTCATTCATTGTACAAAATAAGAAAAAGCAAGTTGGATGATTTTTATAGTTAATGTTAAAGCCGATATTGGCTGATTTTGATGATGTACTGACTTTATCAGCTTGTTGGTAGATTTAAATAGTTAATTTTAAAGCCAGTATCGGCTGATAACAATGACATGCTGATATTATTGTGCATCCCCATACTGTGAAACCATGATATTTTCTGAAACGGTTATCACACTGTGAAAATGTCATACTGTTGCCACCCAAGTACTGGGAAAGATGTTTGTTCTTCGCAAACATATTTTCCTCGTGAAGACCGGCTGCTGCTAGCCATTCCATTAGCACTGAGATCACAGAGCCCATCTGCCAAACAGTTAATGTATTCTTCTTGTACCTGCTAATTAATTTCAGTTTCAACTCACAATAGGTTGGATGACACCTCTGTCATTGCTTGAGAGCGCCTGTTTCACTTGCACTGGCACTATGCAGTTTTGGGGTTCGGGTAGGAACCCAGACACAAAAAGGACAACAAAATTTGGTTGCTTTATGGCATACGTCATATCTCTCTTCTCTCTTTAGTGTAGGGCTGTAGTCTCCTGGTCGACTAGTCGATTATTTGGTCGATATGCTCTCGTCTGACCAAATTCTCATTGGTCGAATAATCACCGTGTTACTTTCCTAAGGAGAAAAGTGCTACATCAACAGCTTTCCAAGATTAATCCATTGTTTCCTGCGGCAGGGGTACAGGCTATTACCTGTGAAAATGGGGGTGTTGACAGAAAGTTGAACTCGCCCACCCTCACGCTCAGCGTCGCGGTGATGCAGACCTCCTGTCTGTTTCTGTAAGCTGCTGAACCCATTTCCCTCAGTGGAAATGAAACTTGTATTTACTTGTATTTCACAGATAAGAAACAATAAATTGTGACGACAGTAAAGCCTCCACTAAAATAGCATTTTAAGTTGTGTTTGTGATTTATCCTTCAGGGATTTATACTTTGGGATTTATCCTGGCTTCATATGAGCAGAGGAAATCTCCGCTCGTTGCTAGGCTAATGTATACCATGTCAAATGCCATAGGCTGGCGCTAATAACATTAGCATGTTGTATTTGCTTGGAAAACGTGTTTAGTATAAGACAGTTATTTTGTCGGTGAATGTTGTGAGTTGTAATGGAGCCAAATAATGTACCGTTACCTTTGTTACATGTTGCTGTTGTTCCTGGCTTTATATGAGAAGAGGAAAAGATCGCTAGATGGAAGGCTAATTTATACAATGCAAAACGCCATAGACTTGTGATATTGGGCTTTATAAACAAAATTGATTGATTGATTGATTGACTTGTGCTAATAACGTTAGCATGTTGTATTGGTGGGGGAAATGTGTCCAGATAAAGACAAGTGTTTGTCTGTCAGTTCTGCAATTTATAGTGAAGCCAATTTGTGTACTTGTGTTTGAAATTTTCTCTATTAAGCCATATTTAATGTGTGTTTTGAATCAACTATATACATAAAGTTTGATTTGAACTAAACTTTACAGCACTTAATACAGTCCTCCACCACTGACTAGCGTTGTAGAGGTGTAACTGCAGAGTGACACAGACACATCATCCCAGAAGTAAAAATAGCATGCAGATTTTTTTTTTCCACGACTAATCGATTAGTTGAAGATTATGTGCGACTTTAGTCAACCAAGATTTTCTTTGGTTGACTACAGCCCTACTTTAGAGTAGTGTAGCCGGACCGAGGTGAACGAAGTTAGACGTGGTTGTCATGGCTGAAGGGACAAAGAAAAGGAAGAAGGTGAAGGTGTTGTCTGAGGAGATAAAGAAAAGAAAACGGGAGAGCGATAAAACAAGAGCTGAACAAGGATTAGTATTGGCCCGACTTTCACACGCTGGCGAGAGCTGGAAGAGGAGGAGGGATGCCCGACCGATGGTGACCTGGCGCTGTTACTGCCGTTACCTTTTACTTAGGAGACTCACTGTCAGCAGGTCGGCTGCCTCAGGTACATTTTAAGATTAAGTGTTAGCCTACATACAGACAGCTTTCATTTTAGATTGACTTTAACAGCTTGCCGTTAGCACCGCGAGCGCTATGTGCTTGTGTCAACCGCGATCGTAAATCATAATAGCGGAATGAATGAATGAGAGACTGCGGACAGAGCAGATTGAAATATGGCTTTCTACATGCTGATCACATTATTGATAAAGTATTGGCTTGGCTGGCAGAAGTTTTATCACACTTACTTACAGTAACAAGCGTAGTTGTGGTCAAGTAGAGTAATCTTGAAGTTATATTCCCTTCATCTGCACCGCGGCCTCTCTGCTGTTGTCTGACTTCACTTTGTTGAGTTTGTGTGTGTGTGTGTGTGTGTGTGTGTGTGTGAGTGACAGACTCCATACATTACTCTGGTTTCAGTCTTTCTGCTAGATGTGGAAACTGGCTGCAGGGTTTTTCTCCCATTCAGGCACAAGAGCAATACTGAGGTCCAGTTCTGATGTTCGGTGATCATGTCTGCATTCCACTTCATCCCAAACCTGTTGGATGGGGTTTGAGGTTAGGGCTCTGTGCAGGTTACCCAACTTCTCCCACCTCACAGTGACTGGGAAAATGCTCTTTATAGAACTGCCTTGGGTGCAGGGGCAATGTCATGTTGAAACAGGAAAGGGACAAAGACAAAGTGTTGATACAGAATTGGAAGCACACTGTTGTCTAAATCACTATGGTATGCTGTAGCATTAAGATTTCTCTTCACTGAAATAAACAAACCAAGACCAAAAAAAAAAAAAAAAACCTCACCAAAAGTTTCTGTTCTTTTCTATTCCATTCTATTGTAAAAGAAACAAAGAGTCCCTGAGGTGTGAGGAGATGAACAAAGTGGAGGATGTAACCAAAGTGGTTAAGATGAGGAGAGGTCAGACAGCTGGGAAGCAGACCTGCAACAAGCTTCTCAAATGGATGATTAGAGGACAATGCACTGACACACATGTCCAATCTCATTAAATAATGAAAGCACTTTCCTCAGTCAGACTCAGTCGGGCAGCACTTCCTGTTCTTTTTCTTTATTGCTAATTCCACAGAGCTGTTTTTCCACAGCCTCTGAGTTTGATCTATCTAATATTCATGCACTGTGATAGCACCACTGATGATGATTTGAATTAACTAAAAACTGTATTGCACTTAATATTCCAGATTATTCGTCTTCAAAATGACTATCTTCTTGCAGTTTTGCACATCAACACAAATTTGAATTAACACGCAACAGAGCTGAGTTCCAGAGCGTTCACTTCATTCCAATAATAAATGATCATTGCTGTGTTGCTTTGGAGTGCAGCCTAGGGGTGTGTCATATCAAATTATGCATGATTATACCGGTATGATTTTCACCGAACCACTGATCTTCTGATTAGTGGGCGATCCACTCTACCTCCTGAGGCACAGCTGCCCCAAATCAATATGTTGTCTGTTTTCTGTGGAGGTGTGAAAAAAAAGACAACAAAGTTTTCTTCATTAGCTCAAGGAAGCATGCATCGACTTACTGATTTACAAATGCTCATTTTGTGGGTGAAGTCTCAAGTCTATTTTCAAATGCTCAAAGAAAGTGAAATAGGCAGTCAGTCAAACAACAATGGCTGATCCCATCAACTCAAGGCCTACAAGACTATGTGATCATCTGTGTGCCTATCTTTTGTCTTTGATGACAGGATGGTCAGCCTGATATCCTCTACACCTTCTGGAATGATGTAACCAGCACACTTAGTGAGGAGTTTTACAGAGCAACTGAAGGTAAGACTGGTCTTTTTCTTTTCCCTAAAGCTGCATTTCCATCACACACTTTTGGTATAATACCAGAGAACACGCAAGAAAACATTCCTCCTTAAAAGTTGCTGGTCACCGTCTGCAGTAGCCTCTGACAATAATTGATATTATTTTTTTTCAGTCTACAGACTGCTAACTGTTAACTTGTAAAGATTAAAAGGCAGCAAAACATGCTTTTATTTTATAGTTTGAGTTGACTAATGTATGTAAAGTTTTCACTGTAGGAACAGTGGTTACAGTCCACTGTAGCCGAGCAGGAGTGTTGATTCTCTCTTGCCAATCAACGAACTGCAGTGTTTCTAGTTCCACCATTTAGTATCAGATCAGTGTGCTAGGTACCCCAACAGAAGTGTGATGAAAAAAAACAGGAAGGACCAGAACAGCACCATCCAGAACTTTTGACAATGGAAATACAAAAATAACCATTTTTATGTGTAACAACGTGAATTGAACTGAAGCGGACTGCTTGGTGGAAACAAGACCAGTTTCAATCAAAGCTGCTAATTCAGAGATGAGATGATTACTCAAAGAGTGTAAACCTTTGAGGTTTTTCTCAGACAGACCACAGATAGCTGCTTCACCACCAGCAGCACAAACAAACGGAGGTAGGAGGAAGTCACACGTGTAAGTCACAAGCAAGTCTCAAGTCTTAAGTCTTAAGTCTTAAGCCCAGTTCAGACAAAAGATTTGCGATGAGCCGTAACTGATTTAGAGCGTTGCAGCAGTGTGAACTGGCTGGACTGAGCTTGACTCAAGCCGGCTGATGGCGTCACCTGCAACTCGGCTGGTCAAATCACCAGCAGCTGGTTTTAGAATGTAGAGCACATCAGCTTGTAGTGAAGTCTGCTTTCCATCTGCAATAAAAATGAACGCAGATGGCATGTTCACCCCCGGTCCCATCCTCATGTTTGGACAGTGGGTCGCTGCTGCTGTTCACTGTATGTGCTTACACCCTCGATTTTGAACAATATATTGATATATTTTCAAGCAAGATATGAATTTAGACCGTTTGTATTGCGATATGGTCAAGTTGCGTCACATAAGGCATACCAGTGTTCATCTCTCCTCTCTCACACACTCCACACAGCTCTGCCCCCTCACTCACTCACAAGTTCTCTAGCAACAGTCAGAGAGACACAGAGCTGCTACTCTGTTTAATCAGTCTGTTAATTAGTCTACAGTGCGACATTAGTCTATATGTTTGTTACAAAAACCTTGTGGGTTTACTGTTAGAAAAACAAACATGATGGCTTGATTTGCAAAAACATGACTTGAGGTGCTTTTATTAACAAAAATAGTGTGAAAATAAAATCAAGGCCGTCCACAGCAAAACAGAAAATCAAAAAAAATGTATACTTTTTCAGAAACACAGACCAGCATTATACATCAGCTCTGTTTGAAACCCAGGGACTGTGAAGGAGAAGAACGGCAGAAGATGTATAATGCTGTCTGATAAACAGGCTACAGCTGGCACAGGCAGGGGTGCTGATTGTGGAAGATACCATGTATAATTGGCTGACAGGTTATTTTACCTAATTGATAAGTTATGGGGTTTATTTCAGGTATTTGAGTTGATTTGTGGCCTTAGGTGGACAAGGTTGAGGCCATCCTGAACAGCCCCAGGCCCCATACCAAGACCCAAGTGTGGTCTTTCCATGGCCTAGTGGGTTGGTATCGACAGATTATCCCACCACTGCCACCATATCTTACAGTAAACCCACAAGGTTTTTTTAACAATGTTGCACGAGCTATGCTAAATCAGTCTGTGAGATGAATGAAGTTACCGCAGTAGCACACATACAATATCGTGGGCCTTTTCCTCTGTAACCTTTAGCCACGTCTAGTCAAGCCATGCTGTGCCAGTTTGTTTTTCTGTTATCAGTTTAGACGCGGGGTGCCACACCGAGCTGCGGAGTAGGTCCAAAAGCTGGGCCGTCTGCACTCAAGCGTGTAGCCAACACCCAATGACCAAGCTTATCCCCCTCAAACAAGCCGTGTATGTTGTGAGACTCTACTCACCTCTGTCTGCAGGGAAAGACATATTTAAAAGTCTCTATGTGTTCAGCTCTCAGTACTCTCCTGTCTCTCCTGCATCCTGTCTTTACTTTAAATATCTGCTTTATTTCACTGTTTCATGCTATCAGCTGTATTAGAAGTTGTGTGAAGTTGCGATAACTCAACATTTCCTTATTTTGCTGCTTCATAATAAAAGTTTTTACATAACAAAATTACGTGGGACTTTCAATTCTAAGACTCCATAGGAATTTAAAATATGTTTATTACCAAATTAGTGGAACTTTATTAGCGGCTTTTCCTCAATTAAGACAAGTCTAATATTACGGCAAGGAGGAAGAGTAAAATCAGAAACAGCCACAGTGAGAAATTAGATTTAGAGGTGCAGACAACAGGCTCTTACTGCACTTGTTCTTTTACCTGCCCTGCAGTGTGATGGCAAAACACATGCAGCAAAAATAACAGGGGACTTAAGCCGTGGATCAGCTTGAATATGTAGCCCACTTTGTACAAAATACCAGGATATACAGCATGTATCGCCATTCAGCCTGAAAATACGTGAATACGTGTGAATTTTTGTCCAGCCCTAGTTTCCACTGTGAAAAGTTGCGGATGAACCAATTGCTGATCACTGGCAGTAGACTTGATCATAGAACACAAGTGTCGCACACTCTGGCTCCATATGCATTTCTTTTATTTTGATGATGTTTTGGCCTTTAGGCCTCTTTCAAGATCACCAATCAGTCAAGTCATCCTCACAAACTCATGAAGATAATATAACATAAACTGCAAACACTGCAGTTTAGAATAGGTAGAATGTAGAATGTACCTAAATACATTTACTCAGGTACTGTGAGTACAAATCTTCTCATTCCACCATGTACCTCTACGACACTACATTTTCGAGGGAAATATTGTTCTTTTTACTCCAATACATTTATCTTGGCATCTGTAGTTACTAGTCACTTTACAAGTTGATTTTTTTTCACATAAAAGATACAAAAATGTACAAATACAGCTGAAACTATTAGTTGATTAATGAACTGACACAAAATCAAATGGCAACTATCTGAGAATCATTTAAGTCATTTTTCATGCAATAACATTTTGTGGTTCCAGCTTGACAAATGTGAACATTTGCAGCTTTTCCTTTTAATAGTTTTAAATGATGAGGTTTGGACTGTTGGTTAGACAAAACAAACATTGTGAAGGTGACAGTTGGGACTCTGGGCCATTGTGATCAACATCTCTCACAATTTTTACTATTTTTACAAACAAAACATTTAATCCGTAATGGAGAAAGCAATCAGCAAATTAATCCATTATTAAATAAATCATTAGTTAACAGTTTAAAATCAGCTCCACCTCAACCAACTCCATTAGTAAATCCTGCTTTTACAATAATGCATGAGTCAGAATCCTCTAATGAGATCACGTATATTCATAGACTACAACAGTCACAGGGGACATTTCCATACTTAAAAGACCTTAACTACTTTTTACTGATTCAATTCAATTCAATTCAATTCAATTCAATTCAATTTATACAGCCCAATATCACAAATCACAATTTGCCTCACAGGGCTTTACGGCATACGACATCCCTCTGTCCTTATGACCCTCGCAGCGGATAAGGAAAAACTCCCCAAAAAACCCCTTTAACGGGGAAAAAAACGGTAGAAACCTCAGGAAGAGCAACTGAGGAGGGATCCCTCTTCCAGGACGGACAGACGTGCAATAGATGTCGTACAGAATAGATCAGCATATTAAATTAACAGTAATCCGTATGACACAATGAGAAAGAGAGAGAGAGAGAGGGAGAGAGAGAGAGAGAGAGAGAGAGAGAGAGATGCAGGTAATGACAGTAGCTTACAACAACATTATTGAAAGTAATAATATTATAGTTATAGTCCTGGCTACTGTGGTACAATATGTTGAAAGTATGTATTAATATCTGGCAGTATACATGTGTGACAATAGTCATATGTGTATAATAACAGTAGAAGTATGACTAATGACTAATGATGGCAGCAGCAGCAGGAGGCATCTGGCGGGACCATGGCAGCAGCACAACCACACACGTCACACTGTCCAGGCACCGCTGTGATATGAGTTAATCTGAGAGACAGTGGAGCACAAAGGCTCCGGAGAAGAAGCCGAGTTAGTGACATCCAGAATGGCCGAGTTAGCAAGATGCAGTAATAAAATACGAGAGAGAGAGAGAGAGAGAGAGAGAGAGAAGAAGAAGAAGAGAAGGTGCCCGGTGTATTATAGGGGGTCCTCCGGCAGACTAGGCCTAAGTCAGCCTAACTAGGGGCTGGTACAGGGCAAGCCTGAGCCAGCCCTAACTATAAGCTTTATCAAAGAGGAAAGTCTTAAGTCTAGTCTTAAATGTGGAGACGGTGTCTGCCTCCCGGACCGTAACAGGAAGATGATTCCACAGGAGAGGAGCCTGATAGCTGAAGGCTCTGGCTCCTGATCTACTTTTGGAGACTTTAGGGACCGCGAGTAACCCTGCGTTCTCAGAGCGCAGTGTTCTGGTGAGATAATATGGCACTATGAGCTCTCTAAGATATGATGGAGCTTGACCATTTAGAGCTTTATAAGTTAACAGTAGGATTTTAAATTCAATTCTGGATTTTACAGGGAGCCAGTGCAGAGAAGCTAAAACAGGAGAAATATGATCTTGTTTCTTAGTTCCTGTTAGTACACGTGCTGCTGCATTCTGAATTAGCTGGAGAGTTTTGAAGGACTTACTAGAGCTACCTAATAACAGAGAGTTACAGTAATCCAGCCTAGAGGTAACAAAAGCATGGACCAATTTTTCTGCATCTTTTTGGGTCAGGATAGGCCTAATTTTCGCAATATTACGCAGATGAAAAAATGCAGTCCGTGAGGTTTGTTTTAAATGAGAATTAAAAGACAAATCTTGATCAAATATTACTCCGAGGTTTCTTACGGTAGTGCTAGAGGCCAGAGCAATGCCATCAAGAGAAACTATGTCATCAGATAAAGAGTCTCTGAGTTGTTTGGGGCCAAGAACAATAACTTCAGTTTTGTCTGAATTTAACATCAGGAAATTGGTGCTCATCCAAGTTTTTATGTCCTTAAGGCAATTATGGAGTTTAGTTAATTGATTACTTTCTTCTGGCTTCATCGATAAATACAACTGAGTATCATCCGCATAACAATGGAAATTTATAGAGTGATTTCTAATGATGTTACCTAAAGGAAGCATATATAGAGTAAATAGGATTGGTCCGAGCACAGAACCTTGCGGAACTCCAAAACAAACTTTGGTACGTAAGGACGATTCATTATGAACGTGAACAAACTGAAAATGATCAGATAAATAAGATTTAAACCAGCTTAGTGCAGAACCTTTTAGGCCAATTAAGTGATCCAGTCTCTGCAGTAGAATTTGATGCTCAATTGTGTCAAACGCCGCACTAAGATCAAATAAAACAAGTACAGAGACAAGTCCTTTGTCCGAAGCAATCAGAAGGTCATTTGTAATTTTAACTAGTGCTGTCTCAGTGCTATGATGCACTCTAAATCCTGACTGAAATTCCTCAAATAAATTGTTATCATGGAGAAAATCACACAGCTGGTCTGCGACTACTTTCTCAAGGATCTTTGACATAAAGGGAAGATTAGATATTGGTCTATAGTTGGCTAACACCTCTGGATCCAGGGTGGGCTTTTTAGTAGAGGTTTAATTACAGCTACCTTAAAAGACTGTGGTACATAGCCTGTTAATAAGGATATATTGATCATATCTAATATATGAGTGTTAACTAAAGGAAAGACCTCCTTAAGTAGCCTAGTTGGGATGGGGTCTAAGAGACACGTTGATGATTTGGATGAAGAAATCAATGCGGTCAATTCTTGAAGAGAAATTGGGGAGAAGCAATCTAAAGATATATTAGGTTTTACAGCTGTGTTTGAGGTTAGATAGGTACTATCTGAGGACAGGAGGTCATGAATTTTGCCTCTAATAGTTAGAATTTTGTCATTAAAAAAGCTCATAAAATCATTACTGCTAAGGGCTAAAGGAATACAAGGCTCAATAGAGCTTTGACTCTCAGTCAGCCTGGCTACAGTGCTGAAAAGAAACCTGGGGTTGTTCTTATTGTCTTCTATTAGAGCTGAGTAATAGTTTGCTCTGGCATTGCGGAGGCCCCTCTTATAAGTTTTGAGACTGTCTGTCCAGATTAAACGAGATTCTTCCAGTTTGGTTAATCGCCAATTCCTTTCAAACTTTTGCGATATTTGTTTTAACTTACGGGTTTGAGAGTTATACCAAGGAGCGAATTTTCTTTGCTTTTTTAACTTCTTTTTAAGAGGAGCTACAGAGTCAAGTGTTGTTCGCAGCGAGCCTACAGCGCTATCGACAAAATGATCAAAGTCGGCGAAACCTCTGTTACTGAGGGACTTGGTATTGAATTTAATGACGGAGTAATCTTTTGCTTAAATTTTGCGACAGCACTATCTGATAAACATCTAGTATAGTAACTGTTGCTGAGTGGCGTGTGATCGAGTAAAAAGAAATCAAAAATAATCAGATAATGATCCGATAGCGAGGGATTCTGTGGAAAGACTTTTAGGTTATCAATTTCAATTCCATACGTCAGAACTAGATCGAGGGTATGGTTAAAACAGTGAGTGGGTTCATGTACACCCTGACTGAAGCCAATGGAGTCTAATAATGAGATAAACGCGGTAGCCAGGGAGTCATTATCAACGTCGACATGAATGTTAAAATCGCCTACAATAATAACTTTATCTGATTTAAGAACTAAACTGGATAAAAACTCTGAGAATTCAGATACAAATTCAGAATACGGGCCAGGAGCACGGTACACTATAACAAATAAAAGTGGCTGCGAGGTTTTCCAGGTCGGATGTAAAAGACTAAGAAAGAGGCTTTCAAATGAATTATAATCTAGTTTGGGTTTAGGACTGATTAACAGACTAGAGTTAAAAATGGCTGCAACTCCCCCTCCTCGGCCGCTGCCTCGAGGAATGTGGGTATTACTATGACTGGGAGGAGTGGACTCATTTAGACTGACATATTCATCTTGACACAGCCAGGTTTCAGTGAGACTGAGTAAATCAATATGATAATCTGATATTAATTCGTTTACTAACACTGCTTTAGATGATAGAGACCTGATATTTAACAGTCCGCATTTAATTCTCCTGTTTTGTCTTTCTGTCACAGAAGAGGTTTTAATTTTTATGAGGTTGTTATGCACAACTCCTCTTTGTTTAATTTTAGATTTAAATAATTTAGGTGGTCGGGGGACAGACACCGTTTGTATAAAACTATGAAAACTATGGCTGGGTAACTGAACTAGAAGCTCAGAGAGGCGTATAGGACTGCGTCTCCGAGTCCTGGTCTCAACTCTGGGTTGTCAGGGATTTAAATTACTAATAAATTTTGCCAGGTTCCTAGAAATGAGAGCAGCTCCATCCAAAGTGGGATGAATGCCGTCTCTCCTAATAAGACCAGGTTTTCCCCAGAAAGTTTGCCAATTATTAACGAAACCCACATCGTTTGCTGGACACCACCTGGACAGCCAGCAGTTAAATGATGACATGCAGCTAAACATGTCATCACTGGTCAGATTTGGGAGGGGTCCAGAGAAAACTACGGAGTCCGACATCGTTTTTGCATATTCACACACCGAGGCAATATTAATTTTAGTGACCTCCGATTGGCGTAACCGGGTGTCATTGCCGCCGACGTGAATAACAATCTTACTGAATCTACGTTTAGCTTTAGCCAGCAGTTTTAAATTTGATTCAATGTCGCCCGCTCTGGCCCCAGGGATACATTTGACTATGGTCGCTGGTGTTGCTAACTTCACGTTCCTCAGAATAGAGCTGCCAATAACCAGAGTTTTATCCTCAGCGGGTGTGTCGCTGAGTGGGGAAAAGCGGTTGGAAACGTGAACAGGCTGGTGGTGAGCCGTGGGCTTCGGCTTGGAGCTGTGCTTCTGGCTAACCGTAACCCAACCTCCCGGCTGAAGCAGGAGTTACCGGAGGACAGTTAGCAGAGGCTAAGGCTATGCTATGTGGCTCGCACCGGCTACAGGGGGCTGGCTAACTACCGCAGCTACTGAATGGTTTTCCATGGTGCGGAGCCGCGCTTCTAATTCACTAAGCCTCGCCTCCAACGCAGCAAATAAGCTACACTTATTACAATTACCACTGTCGCTAAAGGAGGCAGAGGCATAACTGAACATTTGGCACACCGAGCAAGAAAGAGCAGAGGGAGAAGCCATCGCTAACTGTAAAGCTAATGTAGCTACCAAGGCTGGTAACGTGCAAACAACAGCTAAGAGATTAGCGAGAAAGTCGTAGAAAGGAGGAGAGCTATAACGTTAAGTGCTTAAACAGAACCAGTGTGGGTTAAGACTTGAAGTAGACGTTAAAGCAACTGAAGTGAGAAAGCAGGCTAGTAGAATCCACCAGAGCAGTACAGAGACGCTGTCACAGAAACACCGGAAATGACACAACTCGCTTACCGCAATACGTCAGCACGTCATGCTCAAGTATGATTCTTCTTACATACTTTAAATTTTCAGTGCAGGATTATTACTCACATAACATACCTGCTGCCGTGAGAGAGTGGGGAATTTCGCACGGTTTTAAGTCTCAAAATGTTAGCAGAGCAGGACACACTAAACTTATGTTGGGAGAGCAGGGAGGGTTGTTACACACTGTAGCAGTCCTAAAACTTCGTACAAATTACTTAGAAGAGAGCTAAAGCATATGACAGCTTGTGGCGCAGGTATCTGTGCTCTACAGCGATGATTGTGTGTGCTTAACGGCCTAGAGTTGACATTGTGTCATTGGTTGCCAAGCATGTTGAATGCTAAATGAGTTATTGAAAATATAACTAACATGTATCATGCAGAGAGAACTGAATAAAAGCATGCAGTTATAAGTAAGTTCCTCACTCCATGTGCTTGTCTTCTTTTCTATCCAGCCTCGTCCTTCCTAAAGCAGGCATTTGAAGGAGAGTATCCTAAGCTGTTGCGACTGTACAATGACCTGTGGCGCCGCTTGCAGCAGTATAGCGCCAGTCTGCAGGGGGCGCTAACAAGCAGCGGAGGAATGGATGCATCTCTGGACATAGCCACAGAGACAGACAACCAGGACCTCTTCACACATGGAAAACAGGACTACAAGTGAGCTAACACAAAGACAGCAACACAATCAGAGTCAGTTGTAATCACACCTACAGTCTGTTTGATGTGAACCAGGGTGGGAAAGTTTATTGTGAAGCATATTTGTGCTTTGTTTAGTTTATTTTAATTTAATTTAATTTATTTTTATTTGTTGTAGAGGGACAATGTACATTAATTAACATTTTAAAAATAAAATGTAAATGCACCCAATTGTAGCCAAAAGGCTAATTTCCATTGGCAGTCCCCCTGCCAGAAGGAACACGGCTAAGTGATCTGGTAAAAAAAAACAAATTACAGTAAAAGAAATACACGTCATAGGTACAATATTTAGAAAACAGTAACATTACAAATATATATATGACACCCCCCCCACCCAGCGCACACACAGACGGTCCGATCCACTACCAGTGACAAGCTCTCATTACCCTCAGCCTCACAAGGGTGTATACATCCCCCAACCAGACAAGGCAAGAATTCATATCAACAACGACAAACAAATTTCACACACAAACTGATAAACCATGTACTACAGGGGATGCAGGCACTATTGTTGACAGATTTGGTTGTCAGTTAGCCAGCAAATTCTACATTCAGTGAATGTAGAGTCTGTAGGCAGACCCCGGAGAACTTGCCTCTGGAAGAAGAGCGGAAGAGCCCTGGTTTCCGGTTGTAGGCTGTTTGTAGTCCGTGTGATATTGACCAATCACCTTTGAGCCGGCTGCAGTTGTTGCCAGGTTAAACGGTGCATGCGGTGAACTATGAACTAATGAGACGGAACATAATTGGCATCACTGCAAACTCTGAATCCATCGCAATGGTTCAGCATATTTACTTACACATAAACGGAAGTTGGAAACGGAAATTTGCCTCCTCCGCCCAAATCAAACCGGAATGCCAAAAAATCGGGGGTCTGCCCCCAGAGGCCGTATCGCCGTCTGCCGGAAGTCAGACACGGAATACAGTCACTGGGTTCCGAGAATGAATCCAAATCAACCACTTAGAGACGCTACAAATGTGAGAATGGGCCTACCTACGTGTTCTACTGTCTGCTCAGATCATGAACAACAATGAGTGTTGTTCGTGATAATCCACTGTTTTATCTCATGTAGTGTGTCATAGTAGATGACAACCGATGCCACGTCTGGGACACTTCATGATGTCCCAGCAGAAAGTCTAGCTTGTTTTATTTTCTTTTGTCTTCCATGGCTTCTCCCATCACAACCATCACTTTGACCAATAGAAACACAGAGTGATGTGCTGCTGTGGAAAACTGTATGGCAACAACACCCCAGCCTTTTTGCTAATTCCTCTAAGGATGTTACCACAACAGACTAAAAGGGGAAAAATGATGGTGTGAAACAGCATAGACACTTTAGCAACCTGGTGAGTGCTGCCATAAGCATCAAGCTAGCAAAGAACATTATTTCTTCATAATGTAGGACATAAAGGGAAATAAATCACAAATAGTGGCAGGGCTTTTACTTACCACAACTGCAGAGGGTACCAGCTTCATTTGAAACAGACTACATTAGAAACAGGCCTTTATTAATTATTCCCTCTGTATTTTTCTATTTTTACTTTTAGTCCTCACCATTTGCCCTGTTAAAGGAAATGACCACTTTAGAATGAAAATACAGACAGTACTTACTCACCCTCATGCTGACAAGAAGTCCAGTGTAATTTTTCAATCCACAAAACTCGTTCGGGGTATCGGAGGATAACAGCTAGCCACATTTTTCCATACACTTGAAGTGCATGGAACCCATGACCCAAATCATTTTGAAAATGTAATAAAACTGGGCTAATGCATTTCAAAACGGCTCGTCCGTCGTAATCCAAGTGCCCTGGAGCCGCGGCATGTAAAATTGACTTGAAAAGACATAATTTACTCCACTTTTATAGCATAATTTCTCACCGTGGTCAGTTAGCCTGCAGGCATGATGTGTTTACATGGCAACTCATGTGAGAATCGAGAACGTTCAGAGGCGTTCTTGTTCTCAAGTCTCGCGAGTTGCATGCTATCTGACCACGGTGAGATATTATGCTACAATAGTGGAGTAAATTATGTCTTTTCAAGTCACTTTTGCATGCCGAGCCGTTCTGACGTTTTTATTACATTTTCAAAATGATTTTGGACATGGGTTCCATGCACTTCAGAGTAAGTACTGTCTGTATTTTCATCCTGAAGTGGTCATTTCCTTTAAATTCAAGGCATCGTGCTGTCATTTCAAACTCAACACTTCTGTATCCATTCAAAATTAAAAGCCCCTTATAATTTCGGTTGAGAGAATCCCTTCATTGTCTAAAAAGGCTTTTATTGTGAAACATTTGCAGGAACTTCTTGTGGGGGATTCAGTGACTTGCTAAGTTTGCAAGCAGTACTTCAAATGTAGCTCCTGACATCTGGTGGTACTTTTTAGGTTACTTCAGTAACATTTCGGCTGAGACATGAACAGCCACAGTAACTGATAATAATACAGATAGGATTAGAATAATCTGATGACATCACGGACGTGAAAGCCTATCAGGGATGATTGGTCGTGAACCAATGTGTAGTCTGTCATGTCTGTCGGCCAAGTCACAGCAAGATTTTTTGACTCCACAATCACCTTATCATGACATAGTGACTGTTGGAGCAGACAAAACTGTTTTACAGTATGAACCTGGCATAATGATTTCTCAAACATTTCTTGTCTGTTAATATCTGAAGTTGCACATTGATTATGTCAAGTTATATATATATGTATTTTTTGATTTTGTGTCTATCTGTGTGTGCGTGTGTGTGTGTGTGTGTGTGTGTGTTTGTTTGTGTGTGTTTGTGTTTGTGTGTTTGTACGCAGCCCAGAGAAGGCTCTAAAGGACTCTCTGCAGCCATACGAGGCAGCCTACCTTTCCAAGTCCCTCTCTCGCCTGTTTGATCCTATCAACCTCGTGTTCCCTATGGGCGGCCGCAACCCGCCCTCCAACGATGAGCTGGAGAGCATCATCAAGACCATCAGCAGGCAAGCAAGCACAGCTCATAACACTTTGGGTGCCTTAGGCCCGAACACACTTGGGTGGAACGTATGCGGAACGGACTCCGCGAGGAATGTCCGCAGTCATTCGGGCTTTCATAGTCGAGCACACTTCCGCGTTGTCGTTTCCTGTAAAAATGTCCGCGAAAAATCCCCGCAATGTGAAAAATACATGCCGAGCAGTCACTGGTGCACGGAGCGGAGTCCGTGCGGTCGTAAAATCTGAGCTTTGCGCGCACAGGGCTTGCGGACGTCCACTTTGTGTCCGCGCGGACCTCTGCGGAGTCCGTTCCGCGTACGTTCCGCCCGAGTATGTTCAGGCCTTTACACATTTTAAGTAACAAAATCTCTCAGTGGTGCCTCTGCAACTTTAACATTGTGTTGACATGTTTGAAGGCTGTTCATTTATCCTACGCATTTCAGTCACCCAAGCATTTATAAAATTATATTATTGATTCATTGACAGATAGAATGTTGAAAAAACTCACCAGGTGATAGGTAGTCATCATAGCCACTTTTAAGGTCCAAAAAGAAAAACAATGTCAGGTTGGTATGATGTAAACAAAACATGATTTTTTTTCTGATAAAGATAAGTGTCTTCTATTAAAGTCAGGAGAAACCATATATAATCCAGGATGGTTCAGGATTTCTTTGTGACTTACTGATTGAAGTGCTTTTCAGTAGTGGTGTGTGTAGTGCTGCTACTGATGGCTGAATGATGTATAAATCACACAACTGTTGTAATTACTAATATCAGTGCTCTACACAGTAGCTTCCAGAGATGGCTAGTACGACATTTCTGGGTCAGTGGCAATAAATAAGCAGTCCACAATGTTTTCCAATAATCCAAATTATTTAGTACACCAAAAAGGACTTTATCATTATTCACCATTAATCTTTGTAATCTAAGAAGGAAGAGACAGACAAAATAAGAATCAGAATGACTTTTAACAGCAAAGTAAGTGGGTCCATGATGCACAGAGGATATTAATATGCAGTAGCCCACTTATATGAGTTATTAACACTTTCTGTAAAGTTCATGTCCATAATATATTATAAGCACATTGATAAGACATTATAATACATTTATAAGTCTTTTTGAAACTGCTTATAAATGTTTATAACAATGTTTTTAAACTATTGCATTAAGTGATGGACATATTGTGTGATAAGTTCAGCATCATAAAGGTTTATATGTCCATACCAAAGTGACAACAGTGTTTGAAAGAAGAATTTGAGTCCTGAGTTACACAGCTCATTACAACTACCATACTTTTAACCAGTTATAAAGACACAGAGAACTGCTCTAACATTTAAGAACACATTATACACTCACAGCCACTTTGTCAGGTACACCTGTTCAACTGCTCATCGATGCAAATAGTTGATCAGCCAGTCACGTGACAGCAACTCAATGCATTTAGGCATGTGGACCTGGTCAAGATGACCTGCTGAAGTCCAAACCAAGCATCAGAACAGAGAAGAAAGGTGACTTTAATTTAAGTGACTTTGAACGTGGCATGGTTGTTTGTGCTAGATGGGCTAGTTTCAGAAACCGCTGATCTACTAGGATTTTCAGGTACAACCATCTCTAGGGTTTACAGAAGGTGGTCCGAAAATGAGAAGTGAGCGGCAGTCCTCTGGGTGAAAATGCCTTGTTGATGCCAGAGGTCAGAGAAGAATGGCCAGACTGGTTCAAGATGATAGAAAGGGAAGAGTAACTCAAATAACCACTTGTTACAATCAAGGTATGTAGAAGACCATCTCTGAACCAACAACATGTTCAACCTTGGACAGCAGCAGCAGAAGACCACACCAGGTGCCACTCCTGTCAGCTAAGAACAGGAAACTGGGGTTACCATTCGCATGGGCTCACCAAAATTGAACGATACAAAGAAGGAAAAATGTTGTCTGGTCTGACCAGTCTCGGTTTCTGCTGAGACATTCAGATGGTACCAGGGTTCCCACGGATCCTTAAAAAGTCTTAAAAGGCACTGAATTCATTAATCTAAAAATAAGGCCTTAATTGGCATTAAAATGTCTTAAATCAATCTTTCAAAAGTCTTAAAAATGTTAACACATGGTAAGTAGGATTTTATGATTGTAATTAGTCTCAAATCTAAAAATAATAGGTAACATTTATTTTTTTTAAATAATTTGCCGAATAGCAGTAACGTCACGCAATCACAGGAGTGGAACCAACAAAACAGTGATGTGTTTGCGGCTGTGACTCTCAGAGCAGATGCACGTCGTTCATGTAGCAGTCGGACCACATGGGAAAGTGTAAATTTAATGAAAATTGGCTGTCCAACAAAGATTTTTCTGGGTTGCTGAAACCGGTACCAGGCAATTTATACGAGGCACGGTATATTTTGTGCAAGAAATGTTTCAAACTGGGCACGATGGGAATCAAGGCAGGGGAGTCCCACATGCACAGCGCAAAACACAAAGCCTCAAAATCAAGCTGTCAACAAACGCCAGGTATTTCGCAGTTCTGTTCTACTCTCGTCTCTACCGTGCCTCCACCCCCATCTCCGATATCAACAACCAGGACAGCAGCACCAAATCTCCAGACAATGTTCGGGTGCATGCCTACACTAAAAGCAGAGGTACTGTGGTGTCTGAACACCGTGACAAAACACCAATCGTCGTCGTCGTCGTCGTCGTCGTCCTCCGCTTATCCGGGTCCGGGTCGCGGGGGCAGCAGCCTCAGCAAGGAAGCCCAGACAGTCCTCTCCCCAGCCACTTCCATCAGCTCTTCCGCGGGAACCCCGAGGCGTTCCCAGGCCAGCTGGGTGATGTAGTCCCTCCAGCGTGTCCTGGGGCGGCCCCGAGGTCTCCTCCCGGTTGGACATGCCCGAAACACCTCCCAAGGGAGGCGTCCGGAAGGCATCCTTACCAGATGCCCGAACCACCTCAACTGGCTCCTCTCGATGTGGAGGAGCAGCGGCTCTACTCCGAGTCCCTCCCGAATGTCTGAGCTCCTCACCCTATCCCTAAGGCTGAGCCCAGCCACCCTGCGGAGGAAACTCATTTCGGCCGCTTGTATTCGCGATCTCATTCTTTCGGTCACTACCCAGAGCTCGTGACGATAGGTGAGGGTTGGAACGAAGATCAACCGGTAAATCGAGAGCTTCGCTTTCTGGCCAAGCTCCCTTTTCACCACAACGGACCGGTTAAGCGCCCGCATCACTGCTGACGCTGCCCCAATCCGCCTGTCAATCTCCCGCTCCATCCTACCCTCACTCGTGAACAAGATCCCAAGATACTTAAACTCCTCCACCTGAGGAAGGACCTCCCCCCTGACCTGGAGTGGGCAATCCACCCTTTTCCGGCTGAGGACCATGGCCTCGGACTTGGAGGTACTGATTCTCATCCCAGCCGCTTCACACTTGGCTGCGAACCGCCCCAGTGAGAGCTGGAGGTCACTGTTCGATGGAGCTAGAAGGACCACGTCATCCGCAAAAAGCAGGGACAAGATTCTCCCATCACCGAACCTGACACCCTCCACCACTTGGCTGCGCCTAGAAATTCTGTCCATAAAAGTTATGAACAGAACCGGTGACAAAGGGCAGCCCTGGCGGAGTCCAGCCCTCACCGGGAACAGGTCCGACTTACTGCCAGCCACGCGAACCAGACTCATGCTCCTTTGGTACAGGGACTGGATGGCCCCAGCAAGGCCACCCACCCCATACTCCCGAGCACCCCCCACAGGATGCCCCTGGGGACACGGTCGTAAGCCTTCTCCAAATCCACAAAACACATGTGGACTGGTTGGGCGAACTCCCATGCCCCCTCCAGCACCCTGGCGAGGGTAAAGAGCTGGTCCACGGTTCCGCGTCCGGGACAGAAACCACATTGCTCCTCCTCGATCCGAGGTTCAACTATCGACCGGACCCTCTTCTCCAGCACCCTGGAGTAGACCTTACCGGGTAGGCTGAGGAGTGTGATCCCCCTGTAGTTGGAACACACCCTCTGGTCCCCTTTCTTGAAAATGGGGACCACCACCCTGGTCTGCCACTCCAGGGCACTGCCCCGATGTCCACGCAATGTTGCAGAGGCGTGTCAGCCAACACAGCCCTCCACCCTCCAGCGCCTGGAGATATCCGGGACGAATCTCATCCACCCCCGGGGCTCCGCCACGTCGGAGTTGTTTCACCACCTCGCGACTTCTGCCCCAGAAACGGACGACCCGCCCCCGAGACCCCCGTCTCTGTTTCCTCACTGGAATACGTGTTGGTGGGATTGAGGAGCTCCTCAAAGTATTCCTTCCACCGCCCGACAATGTCCCCAGTTGACGTCAGCAGCTCCCCGCCTCCACTGTAAACAGTGTGAGCAAGTTGCCGCCTTCCCCCCCTGAGGCGTCGGACGGTTTGCCAGAACCTCTTTGGAGCCGATCGATAGTCTTCCTCCATGGCCTCACCGAACTCCTCCCACGCCCGAGTTTGTGCCTCCACGACTGCCGCCGCCGCGCTCCGCTTGGCCCGCCGGTACCCGTCAGCTGCTTCCGGAGACCCACAGACCAACCATGCCCTGTAGGCCTCCTTCTTCAGCCTGATGGCTCCCCTCACCTCTGGTGTCCACCAGCGGGTTCGGGGATTACCGCCGCGACTGGCACCAGCGGCCTTGCGGCCACAGCTCGCAACCGCCGCCTCAACAATGGCAGAGCGGAACAAGGCCCATTCGGACTCAATGTCCCCCTCCGCCCTCGGGACGCGGTTGAAGCTCTCCCGGAGGTGGGAGTTGAAGATCATCTGGACAGGTTCTTCCGCCAGGCGTTCCCAGCAGACCCTCACTGTTCGTTTGGGCCTGCCAGGTCTGCGCAGCGTCTTCCCCACCATCTGATCCAACTCACCACCAGGTGGTGATCAGTTGACAGCTCTGCTCCTCTCTTCACCCGAGTGTCCAGAACATATGGCCGCAGGTCAAATGATACGACTACAAAGTCGATCATTGACCTGCGACCTAGGATGTCCTGGTGCCACGTGCACCGATGGACATCCTTATGTTTGAACATGGTGTTAGTTATGGCCAAACTGCGACCCGCACAGAAGTCCAATAACTGAACACCACTCGAGTTCAGATTGGGCAGGCCGTTCCTCCCAATCATGCCCATCCAGGTCCCGCTGTCATTGCCCACATGAGCGTTGAAGTCCCCAGCAGAACAATGGAGTCCCGGTTGGGGCACTGTCCAGCACCCGTCCCAGGGACTCCAAAAGGGTGGTACTCTGAACTGTTGTTCGTGCATAAGCACAGACAACAGTCAGGACCCGTTCCCGACCGAAGGCGCAGGGAAGCAACCCTTTTCGCCTACTGGGGTAAACCCCAACGTGACAGGCAGAGAGTCTGGGGGCTATCAGAAAGCCCATCCCGGCCCTCCGCCTCTCACCCGGAGCAACTCCAGCGAAGGAGAGAGTCCAACCCCTCTCAAGGACTAGGGTTCCAGAGCCGGAACTATGTGTCGAGGTGAGGCCGACTATATCTAGCCGGTAACGCTCAGCCTCTTCCACAAGCTCCGGCTCCTTCCCCGCCAGAGAGGTGACATTCCATGTCCCAAGAGCCAACTTCTGTAACCGAGGATCGGACCGCCAAGGCCCCCGCCTTGGTCTGCTGCCCAATCCACATTGCACCGAACCCTTCTGGATCCCTCTATGGGTGGTGGGCCTGCAGGGGGACGAACCCATGTAGCCGGTTCGGGCTGGGCCCAGCCGGACCCCATGGGCGAAGGCCCGACCACCAGGCGCTCGCCCACGGACCCCAACCCCAGGCCTGGCTCCAGGGCGGGGCCCCAGTAACCCTCCGGGCCGGGTACACTTGTCCTTGATCATAACCATCATGAAGGGTCTTTTGAACCGTTCTTCGTCTGACCCTTCGCCCAGAACCAATCTGCCATGGGAAACCCTACCAGGGGCAAAATGCCCCCGACAGCATAGCTCCTAGGGTCATTAGGGCACTCAAACTCCTCCACCACGATAAGGTGACGGTTCTCGGAGGAGAACTGCACCAATCATACAAATCAAATGAGGGAGCTGGAGATTTATTCATTTATTTAATTTGTGTTGATTGTGTCGTTGGTCTTAAATTTCATTTCAAGTGGCATTAAAAAAGTCTTAAAAAGTAAAAATTTAAATTGCCTTATGCTGTAGGAACCCTGGGTACAGACAGAATTTGGCGTAAACAACATGAAAGCATGGATCCATCCTGCAATGTATCAACAGTTCCTGCTGGTGGTGGTGGGGTAATGGCAGGGGCGAAAATCCCATTTCATAGTTGGGGGGGACAATAAACAGTAAAATTTTAGAGAATAATTTCATGGGGGGACAAGAAAAAAAACATTGTAGCCTGTCTTTTATACAGCATCTTTTACCGGAATTTGATGCTTTAATCTTCTATCTCTCCAACAAGCAGAGTGAATGTCTGTACTAACTAAACTAAAACTAAAACTAAACATTTCCTGCAATTAAACTGGTAAACTGGTTTATAAACAGTGTGCTGTGAGATCTGCCACTGTGCACCTCACAACCGTGCGTAATAGTCGCGCGTTATGACCGCTCCTCGTCTGCACGTCTTTGATGTTTGTCTCACTGACAGGAGGAGAGCCTACAGACAGGTACCCATTAGCTACGCTCCGTCACAACTGTGCGTAATAGTCGCGTATAATGACCGCTCCTTGTCTGCACGTCTTTCATGTTTGTCTCACTGACAGGTGGAGAGCCTGCAGACAGGTACCCATACGAGCTGCTCCACCACAACCGTGCGTAATAGTCGCTCGTAATGACCGCTCCTTGTCAGTTAGACTGCACGTCATTCATGTTTGTCTCACTGACAGGTGGAGAGCCTACAGACAGGTACCCATTGCTCCGCCACTGACTGCTCTTGTCCTGTCTTCTCCCTCTTCTTTTTCTGCTGTCCTCTCTATCACTAAACT
The DNA here is from genome assembly GCF_011397635.1 of Epinephelus fuscoguttatus. Taxonomy (NCBI): domain Eukaryota; kingdom Metazoa; phylum Chordata; class Actinopteri; order Perciformes; family Serranidae; genus Epinephelus; species Epinephelus fuscoguttatus. Next base: position 35,030,469 of record NC_064773.1, read on the forward strand.
CTGAGCTTAATCATTAGCTTTTAGCTTAGCAGCACTCGTAATTGAGTAGGCTTTTGAACAATGCAGGAGAAATGTTGCAGGCAGTTTATATTATCAGCCTGGGCCTGGAGCTTGTTGTAACAGTAAATAGGATGTGTTGTAACTTGTGTAAGTTAAACTGTGTCTGTGTGAGTGAATATCTTACCCTGCGATGCGCGATGTGGGCAGCGGCTCCAGCCACACGCTGCTACTGCTGCCAAGCAGCCCCACCCATTGGAAAGAGTGTGGGATATACCACTACTAGGAATGGGAGGTGGGGAATAAATCTTTTAATTCAAATAAACACAAGAAGTTTGTGCTCTAAAAAAAGATCAGCACTCAGTGAATAACCTCCTAAGCCCTACGATAAGCTATTATGGCAAGGCTTAACTATACAGACCAGTGAGCAGTGATAACTAACATGTCTTTGGGGTCATGGGGGGGAACCTCCTTTCACCGGTGTTTCATCTAGTTGGTCCCACGACACCTCCAGGAGGCTAGACAGTGATCTCTGGCGTCCCAGAGACACTCCCCTAATGCCAGGTCTCACTGCTCTCCACACCAACCAACAGCCTCCTTTCTCTTACTTACACATGGCTTTCTCAGCCCAAACAGCACTGCCACCTTCAACCAAACCCAGGCTCCGTACATGCGAGCTCCAGGTAGAAACAGGACTGATACTACCTTTCCTAGCACATTCCCCATACTCTATTTCACACACTACATAGCATAAGTACAATATAAGCTAAAGTTAAAGGAGCTAACTGAACTTACAGGATCAGCAAGCACACTCACCTTGCTGCATGGCCTCAAACAAAATGGATTCCAATAGGCCACTCCCACACTTACATACTTCCTCTTCCTGGATTTCCTCCTGGAAGTAGATCTCTCCACCTGATCTCAAGGAGTTATGTACCCTGCTTAGTAGTTCCCCCTGCTGGCCCCCAGCTAACATTATTTCTTCTGTAATAGATAAACTGGCGACATTTAATTGCTTCATCTGACATTTCCCTCACTGTCTTCCTCAAACTCTGTCCCCGCACTCCAAGTTCCCCCAGGAGCGAGACAGCGGATCTTGCTATGAATCCCCTACACCCCACTTCCACTGGACACATCCTAGTCTTCCATCCTCGCTGCTCAGCTTCTGCTCCTAAGTCTGTATATCTAAGCTTTTTTCTTTTATAGGCTTCTTCCAGCGAGTCTTCCAAAGAACTGTCAGCTCAATGAAATAAACTATCCGTATTTCCTGGGGAATAACAAGCTTTCCCCCTAAATCTACTTGCATTTCCCAATCACAAGCACCTTCTAGGCGGCCACACCCTTGTCTCCTCACTAACTTATCACTTCTGTATTTCTCTCCCTCACGGACAAACTGAATTACTAAGCTCCTATCCTTAACACCTTCTGAATTCACCTGTCTTTGTTTCCCTTTGATGCCTGCAGCTAAACATTTCAACACCTGGTTATGTCGCCATGTATATCTGCCTTGTGACAAGCTAACTTTACAGCCTGACAAAATATGCTTTAAGGTTGCGGTACGTGAACACAATGGGCATGATGGGTCCTCATTTACCCACAGTTTTAGGTTCTGGGGGTTGGTAACACAAGATTTAAATAGCACATTATTGTGCGATTATAATGAGCACCGCTTACATTGTGCTTTCAATAAATACTATTGCATTGTTCAAAAATTATTAATTGTGTCTCAAATGATTCTAGGGAGGTACAGCTTTACTGAAGGGGGAGTCATGTCCCCCCTATCCCCCCCAGGATTTCCGCCTTGGCACACTGTGGGCCCCTTTGTACCAACTGAGCATTGTTTAAACGCCACAGCCTACCTGAGTATTGTTGCTGACTGTGTCCAATCCTTTATGACCACAGTGTAACCATCTTCTGATGGCCACTTCCAGCAGGATAAAGCGCCATATCACAAAACTCAAATCATCTTAAACTGGTTTCTTGAGCATGACAATGAGTTCACTGTACTCCAGTGGCCTCCACAGTCATCAGATCTCAATCCAGTAGAGCACCTTTGGGATGTCGTGGAATGGGAGATTCACACCATGGATGTGCAGCTGACAAATCTGCAGCAACTGGGTGATGCTATCATGTCAATATGGACCAAAATCTATGAGGAATATTTACAGCACCTTTTTGACTATGCCACCAAGAATTAAGGCGGTTCTGATGGCAAAAGTTGGTCCAACTTGGTACTAGCAAGGTGTACTTATAGAGTGGCTGGTGAGTGTATATTCTAAGTTTCTGAAATGGAATAATGTCTTATAAACATTAGTAATATGTGCAAGCATGGCTTTATGAGCTTTGAGTAAAGCAAAAGGACTGTGTAAGGTAATCAGCAATAGTATGAAACTATAACACATTTATGAGGACGTATGAGCAGTATTTGCTTACTTCCAGTAAGCAAAAGTACAGTATAAAGGCCAAGACACACTAAACAGACTCACAGAACTAGCAGCAGCAAAGGCCGATTGTTGCATCGCCTCACGTCATCTGTGTCTCAGCGAAAAAGTTGCACATTCAATTTCAGTTCAGTTCAATTCAGTTTTATTTACAAAGCCCAAATCACAATTTGCCTCAAAGGGCTTTACGGCATACGACATCCCTCTGTCCTTAGATCCTCACAATGGGTAAGGGAAAAACTCCCCAAAAAACCCTATTAAAGGGAAAAAATGGTAGAAACATCAGGAAGAGAAACTTAGAGGAGAGATCCCTCTTCCAGGACGGACAGACGTGCAATAGAACTCGTGTGTACAGAACAGAGCAACATAATAAATTTACAGTTATCCATATATAAACTTTTCATACATTAAAAATGCAGCACAAAGTGCTTCACAGAATAAAAACATACAACAAAAATATTACATACATATTTACCCCAAACACACACACACACACACACACACACACACACACACACACACAGTCAATATAGTCAATAACATGGCTGGGCACTGAGGAACCAGGTGAGGAAAGAACCACCTATAGGGAGCTCATCCACACTGAGAGGTGTCACAGCCTACGGCCACAGGGAGTGCCGCCACAGAGACCACCCCGACCCAGATAGACTAGGGTGGACTCCACACATGGTGCAGAGCCTCCCAGTCCACCAGACCTGAGGGATCTCCAGGACGACGTCCCCGCGGGCAGACCGGGCACACCTCTCAGTGTGGAGGGCCCCCATGTTAAAGGTAGGGATGGGGGTAAAAATCGATACAGCATAGCATGGCGATATTTTGCATGGCTATATTATATTGATACACGGCTGCCAAGTAGCGATCTTCTATTATATACATTATTCATTTTTGCAAATACGCATTATATGACAACTTTTGATACTAGAGTGGTAAAATCAGTTGCTTTTTTGGTCCACTAGATGGTGCTAATGTTATTCTTGCTGGTGAAGTCAGCAAAGGTCTCACTGTGCATTTCAACACCCATACTACCATACTATATAAGGCCCGTTTCCACCGCAGGAACTTAGGGGTAATTTTACGGGGCCAGGGCCGTTGGTGCGTGTCTCCACCGCAGGAACCACCCCCGAAGGACAGAGTTCCGGAACTTTCACAGGGGCTAAACAAGTCTCTGCTTCAGGGTAGGTACTCAGAACGGCCCCGAAAGACTCCTGGCTGGGGCTTGGGGATTACTTGATGCTGATTGGATATACTCAAGGAGGGATGTGACGACAACAGAAAGCAACAAAATAGCCAGCATTTTTAAAACTCAGCAGACGAGGGTTAGCTCTTTTTTTCAGAGGATATCTTAGTTACAACATAATTGAGCTAGCAAAGCAGTTTTGTGTTGAAATGTGTGGTATTTATTCAGTTTTGGGAAATCACGATGTGTAGAAAGCATCAGCTGACAGGGACAGCTAACAGCAGCAGCAAAGCTAACATCAGGACGTCATCTGTGAAAAGCCTCCCGTTGTTGGATACGACATGAAACTACTCCAGTTAGCTCAGTCATGTTGTAACTAAGACATCCGCTGGAAAAAAATATTTTTTTCACGGGCCATTTAGTGAGTTATTACAGACACCGCTATCGGCTAACGGTGTCCCTTCGTCGCCCCGGTCAAAATGGTCGTGCAACGATTACGTCACATCCAGAGCCCGTAACTTTACAGGAACCTTCCTCGTACTCCGCTCTCTCAGTGGAGACGCAGCGGTTGAGAGGGCCGAGCGAGAGGACGTTCCTGTTGTAGTTCCTACCCCCCAAACATACCAGGAACTTCTTCAGTGGAAAGGGGCCTTTAGTATGCCAGAAAAAGATTTAGCATATCCCAATACATACAGTACAGGCCAAAAGTTTGGACACACCTTCTCATTCAATGCGTTTTCTTTATTTTCATGACTATTTACATTGTAGATTCTCACTGAAGGCATCAAAACTATGAATGAACACATGTGGAGTTATGTACTTAACAAAAAAAGGTGAAATAACTGAACACATGTTTTATATTCTAGTTTCTTCAAAATAGCCACCCTTTGCTCTGATTACTGCTTTGCACACTCTTGGCATTCTCTCCATGAGCTTCAAGAGGTAGTCACCTGAAATGGTTTTCCAACAGTCTTGAAGGAGTTCCCAGAAGTGTTTAGCACTTGTTGGCCCCTTTGCCTTCACTCTGCGGTCCAGCTCACCCCAAACCATCTCGATTGGGTTCAGGTCCGGTGACTGTGGAGGCCAGGTCATCTGCCGCAGCACTCCATCACTCTCCTTCTTGGTCAAATAGCCCTTACACAGCCTGGAGGTGTGTTTGGGGTCATTGTCCTGTTGAAAAATAAATGATTGTCCAACTAAACGCAAACCGGATGGGATGGCATGTCGCTGCAGGATGCTGTGGTAGCCATGCTGGTTCAGTGTACCTTCAATTTTGAATAAATCCCCAACAGTGTCACCGGCAAAACACCCCCACACCATCACAACTCCTCCTCCATGCTTCACAGTGGGAACCAGGCATGTGGAATCCATCCGTTCACCTTTTCTGCGTCTCACAAAGACACGGCGGTTGGAACCAAAGATCTCAAATTTGGACTCATCAGACCAAAGCACAGATTTCCACTGGTCTAATGTCCATTCCTTGTGTTTCTTGGCTCAAACAAATCTCTTCTGCTTGTTGCCTCTCCTTAGCAGTGGTTTCCTAGCAGCTATTTGACATGAAGGCCTGATTTGCGCAGTCTCCTCTTAACAGTTGTTCTAGAGATGGGTCTGCTGCTAGAACTCTGTGTGGCATTCATCTGGTCTCTGATCTGAGCTGCTGTTAACTTGCGATTTCTGAGGCTGGTGACTCGGATGAACTTATCCTCAGAAGCAGAGGTGACTCTTGGTCTTCTTTTCCTGGGTCGGTCCTCATGTGTGCCAGTTTCGTTGTAGCGCTTGATGGTTTTTGCGATTCCACTTGGGGACACATTTAAAGTTTTTGCAATTTTCCGGACTGACTGACCTTCATTTCTTAAAGTAATGATGGCCACTCGTTTTTCTTTAGTTAGCTGATTGGTTCTTGCCATAATATGAATTTTAACAGTTGTCCAATAGGGCTGTGGGCTGTGTATTAACCTGACTTCTGCACAATACAACTGATGGTCCCAACCCCATTGATAAAGCAAGAAATTCCACTAATTAACCCTGATAAGGCACACCTGTGAAGTGGAAACCATTTCAGGTGACTACCTCTTGAAGCTCATGGAGAGAATGCCAAGAGTGTGCAAAGCAGTAATCAGAGCAAAGGGTGGCTATTTTGAAGAAACTAGAATATAAAACATGTTTTCAGTTATTTCACCTTTTTTTGTTAAGTACATAACTCCACATGTGTTCATTCATAGTTTTGATGCCTTCAGTGAGAATCTACAAGGTAAATAGTCATGAAAATAAAGAAAACGCATTGAATGAGAAGGTGTGTCCAAACTTTTGGCCTGTACTGTACTTGGGAAACAGTTAGGCACCAAAAAATAATGTATTTGATCTTCTCAGATGGCTAAGATCTTCAGCGATACATCAGCTATAGAAAACAAGGTAGTGCCGAAAAACAATATACATGTGTATACACACACACACACACACACACACACACACACACATATCTATATCTATATCTATCTCTCTCTCTCTCTCTCTCCCTATATATATATATATATATATATATATATTGTAGCGACCCTGCAGTAAATGTTCTGTTATAATGTCAATGTTCTGTGAGTTAATGGCATGTTTGGGATTGAATGAGTATAGATAGGGGGGTGGGGTGCGAGTGTGACGGGGATGAGGGCCGCTGTGTGCTGGTGTGTGTAGGAGCGAGCTGGAGGAGAGAGCAGGAGTGCACAGTTGGAGTTACAGCTAAGTTGTTGTTTTGGCGTGGCTCCTCCTGTGTACTCTTGAGTCTTTCTAATTAAAAAGTTTATATCGCAACAGTTTTACCACAAAGTATGACTTTCTTGACCTTAAAATTTATGTTTTAAATTCATTAACAACATATTTGGATTTCATGTCACGACTCAAACGGGAACAAAAGATAATATTGCTCTCCCCATTCACTGCCATTCATATTTTTTCCAATCTAAGGTCCCATGAGCTCTACCGGAAGGGGTGTGACTTTGGCATTCTATATGACAGACACTTTAAGTAATGAGTGGCTCTTCAAGTCTTTGTATGTATTAATTTCTGCCGGGTTATGTGAACTGCGTATATTCTAATCCTCACTTGGTGAAAAAAAAAAAGGGGTTGCATAGCGTCCGGCCAGTGCAACATTAAACCCCCGAGCTTGCCTGAGAAGGACTAAATGCACAGACTTGGAATTTTTAAATATCCCATGGAGAGAGACTCTCACTGCAGCCTGTTTTATTTTGAGCTATTTTGTTCTGAAAATGTCAGTGTGCAGTCTCGTTCTGTGGATGAGAAACAGGGTGCTGACTTTCCTCTGTGTCACCGATAGAGAGGAAATACAGTGACTCCCACATTCAAAGGTACAGTTTGCAGTGGAAAGGGTTACTTTGAGGTACCATACCGAAAATGTTTGGTGGAAACGGGGCTACAGTCTGTAACGTTCCTGGTGCCAGCAGTGTGGGGTTGGAGGGACTCACAAGGGGGGCACAGGTCCGACAACACCTGTCTTCCACTGAAGTCAAAGTCAATGCCATGTCACCTTCACACCACCTGTACCCATGATGTAACACGCAGCCTCAGAAACTGACCTAAGTCACACTTAGTGTAGAGATCCATCCATCTATCTATCTTCTAACCGCGCGGGGGCTGGAGCCTATCCCAGCTGACATTGGGTGAGAGGCAGGGTATACCCTGGACAGGTCGCCAGACTATCGCAGGGCTGACACATAGAGACAGACAACCATTCACGCTCACATTCACACCTACAGACAATTTAGAGTTATCAATTAACCTAGTCCCCAATCTGCATGTCTTTGGACTGTGGGAGGAAGCCGGAGTGCCCGGAGAGAACCCACGCTGACACGGGGAGAACATGCAAACTCCGCACAGAAGGGCTCCCACACCCGGGATCGAACCGGGAACCCTCTTGCTGTGAGGCGACAGTGCTAACCACCACACTACCGTGCCCCTTGGTGTAGAAATCACGTCAACCAAATATTTTCCGTCATTTAATTTTTAAAAAAAAAAATAGGAGGGAAAAGCAATCCTTTTGACAGATTACAATACTAAGGGCCAATCTACAGTAACTTTAGATATTCACACACCTGTCCAGTTGGTGGCGTGTGCACATTAATTAGCTATTATTCAGTCTTGTCTTCAATCTCAGCCATTGCATTAGTAGGCTATATGGCTACGTACCATGTTTCTTTGCACAGCTGGTGTCTCTGTTCATCTTTTCTCTCCATGCCCTCAGGGGTGTAGTGCTGCCGAAGATCATCGACACTTAGTAACTTTTTTTCCTCCAAGTGAGTGATTCACAGTTTACATGATTTGATTGAAATTCATATTCATGTTGTACAAAACACTTCAAGATCCAGTAATCACAGAGGCATATGTCTTCAGTCAAATGAGAACAAATGGAATGGTCAAAGTTGTCATATTCACTTTAAGCTGTGTTGATTGATTCATGATGTCAACTAATGCATCAAGTAAAATGCAAAAAAAAAAAAAATCCACCTTAAAAGTTGCTGTTGGCTGCCAGTGGTGGCCTTTGTGCAGCACAGTGAATTAAATTAATTTATCACTCATTTTTACTCATTCTAAGGCTGTGTATATAACTGTAGTTTCGCTGGACTGTGACACAGCTGGAGACTCTAGGAAGCTGGGCGAAATGTGAACGGCGAGTGATTTAGTAAGAGCCCCCACCTCCCCCCCCGTGTCAAGGCAGGTATACTTTCACACTTTTATTTACTTTTAATATTGCTGTGGGCCCCACCCCAGGGAGGTCAGGACTGGCTCTTCTTCATCACAGGATACTTTGTTGTCACATTTTTTCCCCCAACTTCAGCTATCTCTTGTTTTTTCCAGCATTAGCATTTGCATCACTGAGTCAAGTATTTTAAATATGTTATCCTGAGTCTGGTGTGACTCATGCACAATACACATACACATAATTTGACCTGTTTTTTTGTGCTCTCAATGTGCTGACACGGGGAATTCATAAAGAAACATCATGCACCCAAGCTACAGTTGAAGCACAGAAATTCTGTTTAGCTTGCAGTTGATCATTAGCCAGATCACATTATTTTAATGCATGAAAGAATTTGTCTTATTGAAGTATTTATTTGTTTGTTTGTTTGCAGTGAGCTGAATGTAGCATCAGTGGATCCAAACCTCTCTTTGGCTGTGTCCAAGAATGCTGCCAAGACTGTCCAACTTTTTTGTGTCAAGTCTGAACAACTGGTGTGTACAGTATTGTGTGTGTGAATGTTGGTCAGGCTAAAATTCTGAATTAAAAAGGTTTTCAGTTTCTTCTCTGTATCTTCTTAACCCACCATATGTCCATAACTAAAGTGTGTTTAAATGGACAGATATATCAACGTAATAACAAAAATGTGATTTATTGCACTTGGTTGTATCTTTCTACATACCATGCACTGCCTCACTGTGTGGCCTGTGTTTGCAGTTGTGCACTCAGGGTGATGCCAGTCAGGTGATAGGTCCATTAACAGAGGGCCAGCGGAGGAACGTTGCTGTAGTCAACTCCCTCTACCGTCTGCAGCAGGCAGTCACCAAGGTAGGAGGCAACAATAAATACTCTCTGTATACTAACAAATACACCTGCAAATTTATAATGTATGTTGAGAATACAGTAACTTCATAACTTCAGCTGTCACAGATCAGACCTGAAGAGAATTGTTACTATAACACTGCGATAGTGTGGTCATGTGGTCACCAGAACAGAATGAGACAGGTACATATGATAGGGGTGAGTAGATTTAAAAAAAAATTAAAAAAAAAAAAAAAAACAAACTTCTGCACACTGTCGTTACTTGCAAAAAAGTATTTATTTGCAGTGTTAAATTGCTAGTGACAGTGAGAAAGTTTGCTTCAGAGGAACTGCCATTACTGTTCTTCAAACTGTGGCCTTGGTTTTACTTCATCAGCTACAAAGCAGTCCCTAATTGGCTGCTTACGTTGTCAACTACAGTGCAGATCCCTGATAGGCCCAGATTGGCTTTTAATTTCTGGATATGAGGTGGGGCTGCACAGAGTCCAGACTGATTCCGAGAGCAAAACAGAATGTTTAGCTCACATCATCAGGATACCAGAAAAGGTAGAAGCACAAATCAAGAAAAAATTACCAAATCAACAAAATCTGCAAAATGGGGCAGGCAGAACTCTGCCTCTTAAACACTCCCGCTGTGATCTGAGACCATGCAGAGGATGGACCAAAACTGGGTCACAGCCGTGTTGTGGAGAGCTGCATCCAGTGGAATTGTACCTTCTGGCTCCCCTGCAGTCAATATGGCGGTGAGGACAATGAAAATGGTGATTTATTCATCTTGTATCATGGCTAGTTTTTGTGGCTCCAATTCAAAATAACATCAGACTTTTCTATGGAAGTCAGACAAAAACAAAAATGTGTCCTACATGAGACAGTAAAACTTGTTTAGTTTAGCCAAATTCTGGAGAACTTGGCTCCTTCTGGCCAGTGAAGAGGAGTGAAGAGTCAGCAGTCAGTGACGGTATGAAAGTCAATAAAACAGGGCCCATATTCACAAAGAATCCTAAGACTAAAAGTAGCTCCTCGAATTCCTCGAATTCTAAGATTTTTCTTAGAATTTTCCCTTGGTAAGATAAAAGTTATTCACAAAGCATCTTAGGCCTTAAGAGAGCTCCTAAGGTGAAAAACTGTTAAGAGGAGGACTTTTAAGAAGCCTAAGAGTGTCTTAAACAGAGAAGATGGTGAAAAGACAGAGAGGAAGGAGAGATATTCTCTGTATATTGAACGACAGTGATTTAATAACACGCTACCGGCTTGATCGTGCAGGGATAATGTTTGTGGCTGACCTCATCAGGGATGAGCTGCAATCTCCGCTCTCGCTTTGGATTGCAGCACGTACCAGCGCTTCTCACACTCATCTCTTGTGCGTAAAAGGAGAGGGAACAACGCATTGATTTGTCGGGCAATGCGCTCCCAAGTCTGCCTCTTCCCTTGTGACGTGATCCTGGGATCGAAATTTCCCTCTTAAAACTCCTTTGTTCTCTTCCATGAGCTGTGCCAACAGCAGGCACTGCTCTTCTCGGGTTTCTTTTCGTTCGTTGTTTTGGTCATTCTGCCGCTTTTTTCAAGGAGGCCAGCAATCACAGTAATTGCTGACAGCTGAGTCTGCATCCACCATTAATATCAAATAGATTAAGTAGTAAAATTACCAGCATCGCAAATAAACATAACAATAAGCAAATCAATATAGTAATCGGCATGTGAATGAGGTACGTTCAAACATTTTGAAGCTGTGTAACAATTATTTTAATTTTGCTGAGTTTCATCATCATGACATAAAATTATTTTCACGATTACACATTTCTTAATACGGTCTAAGTTCTATGATTGGTTGATTTCACTGTCCATTCATTACTAGGAGCGCATTTGTTTTTGTTTTGTGTTTTTCTTTTTTCCTTTTTGTAACAACCAATCACAGCTTTTAGAAGACTGCGTCATACCTAGCAACAGGGTCTACCACACCTCCTCACTAAGATAAAAGTTTCTGTCCCCTCCTTGCTCACAGTTGCTCTCAGAAACTTCCTGAATCACTCTTAAGCTAAGATTCCTTGCTAGGAATTTTTACTCTAAGTTAGGAGCTCTCTGAGAGGACTCTGAGAATCTTTGTGAATACGGGCCCTGGTTTTTAAACTATTATGAATTACTGCAACCACGAGAGATCCTTGAGCATACAGTCATAAATGTGCACTGGTGTTGGGAACTTGAACTTAAATGCATTAAAATGGCTATTCAGAAATCAGAAATAATTTTAATTTGTGTGTGAGTGAGAGAGAGAGAGAGAGAGAGAGAGAGAGAGAGAGAGAGCAAGAGCGTGAGAGAGTAAACACAAAGACAAAATAGCCGACTGGTGGAAAACTACAACAAAGATGATGACTGTAGGTTCTTTTATCTCAGACATGTTAGGATATTACATACCTTGGGGGGTGGCAGTAGCTCAGTCCATAGGGACTTGGGTTGGGAACTGAAGGGTCGCCTGTTTGAGTCCCCATCCGGACCAAATATGGAGCGTGGACTGGTGGCTGGAGAGGTGCCAGTTCACCTCCTGGGCACTGCCGAGGTGCCCTTGAGCAAGGCACTGAACCCCCCAACCACTCGGGGTGCCTGACCAAAGGGCAGCCCCCTCACTCTGACATCTCTCCACTTTGTGCATGTATAGGTCCTGTTTGTGCAAGTGTGTGTCTTTCAGACCTGTGTGTAATTGATAAGCAAGAGTGAAAACATTGAATTTCCCGTCAGGGGATTAATAAAGTAAATAAACTTGACATGTTTCAGCGGAAACTTCTGCCTTCCTCACAAGTGTCACTTGGTGGTGGTTGTGACGCGTCTTTATCAGCTGATCTGTCAATCAGCCGACACTAGGGAGGCGTGACCATCCTGTCAAAAACTGCCACCTGCTGTCTGTCCGCTGCCTCTCCAAGATGCTGCTCCAGGTGTGGGAGAGCATGTATGCCCCCTCGTCCCTGTTCATTGTCCCTGGGCCCCACTTCCTTATTTCAATGGCCTCCCTGATCCAACGCCGGTATTTGCTGTCCTCGGTGTGTATGACTCTGGCCTTGTCCCAGTCCATAAGATGATTTTCTCTTTTGCAGTCATCTGTTATGGCTGATTTGTAGGTTTCTTGTTGTGCGTTTTTTTTATTGATCTTGTTTGTCTTGTTTTTGTCTCCTTCTCGCATTTCCGCCGAAACATGTCAAGGTATGTCAATCAATCAATCAATCAATTTTATTTATAAAGCCCAATATCACAAATCACAATTTGCCTCACAGGGCTTTACAGCATACGACATCCCTCTGTCCTTAAGACCCTCACAGCGGATAAGGAAAAACTCCCCAAAAAAACCCCTTTAACGGGGAAAAAAAACGGTAGAAACCTCAGGAAGAGCAACTGAGGAGGGATCCCTCTTCCAGGACGGACAGACGTGCAATAGATGTCGTACAGAACAGATCAGCATAATAAATTAACAGTAATCCATATGACACAATGAGAGAGAGAGAGAGAGAGAGAGAGAGAGAGAGAGAGAGATGCAGGTAATGACAGTAGCTTGCAACAACATTAATGAAAGTAATAATATTATAGTTATAGTTCTGGTTACTGCGGTACAATATGTTGAAAGTATGTATTAATATCTGGCAGTATACATGTGTGACAATAATCATATGTGTATAATAACAGTAGAAGTATGACTAATGACTAATGATGGCAGCAGCAGGAGGCATCTGGCGGGACCACGGCAGCAGCACAACCACACACGTCACGCTGTCCAGGCACCGCTGCGGTATGAGTTAATCTGAGAGACAGTGGAGCACAAAGGCTCCGGAGAAGAAGCCGAGTTAGTGACATCCAGAATGGCCGGGTTAGCAAGATGCAGTAATAGGATACGAGAGAGAGAGAGAGAGAGAGAGAAGGAGAGAAGGGGCCCGGTGTATTATAGAGGGGTCCTCCGGCAGACTAGGCCTAAGTCAGCCTAACTAAGGGCTGGTACAGGGCAAGCCTGAGCCAGCCCTAACTATAAGCTTTATCAAAGAGGAAAGTCTTAAGTCTAGTCTTAAATGTGGAGACGGTGTCTGCCTCCCGGACCGTAACAGGAAGATGATTCCACAGGAGAGGAGCCTGATAGCTAAAGGCTCTGGCTCCTGATCTATGTAATATCCTAACATGTCTGAGATAAAAGAACCTAAAGTCATTATCATAAACTAAATACATAATGAACACCATTGAACTACAACAAAGATGGCCGAGTCAAAGATGGCCACTGTGAGAGGGGAAGGTTCTACCTGAACATGTGCTTGGTCAGAAGAATTATGGAATGAAGTGGGAGCTTTGAGTTTTCTTTCTGCATGTGTAGCTATTAGGGTTGCAGAATAACTGTGAGAAAATGCCGCAGTTTTGCAGTATCATAGTATTAAGTAATTATTATTATATCAGACAGTCAGATGGGTTATTTTTGGTTGAACAAACGTTTTATTACTATAACTGAAACTTGGAGGGCACTGTGTGATTAAGCCAACAGAACCGCATTACATTATGGACTTCTACAGGATTAAATGTACCAACAGTTACGACACAGATGTATGGAGAGGCAGCCTTTTGTTACTATTGACCAAAACTGTGGAACAGCATGCCCATGAAATTCTAAACCTAGGACATAAAACCTTTGTAAATAGTGTAAATTTAATGGTTGTGTGTCACCTTTTAACTAAAATATTAATTGTTTTTATACAGTTTGATGTAGAGCACTATGCTATATAAATGAAGTGTAGAATTATGTTTGCTTTATTTTCCTGTTAACATTTGATTTCCTATGATTTGTATTTGCAGATTATTTCAGGATTGGGGTCTTGTCCATCAGCTGCGGTAGAAGCTCTCTCATCTTCTCTGGAGGTATGAAAGCATACAGCTTTTAAATTATTGTTGTCATTTATTTTGGCATTCATTTAACACATTATTCTGTGGTATGCAAAATAGTTTTGTACCTCCATTTTTGTATTTATCAAGAATGCTACTTTGAAGAAAAGTTTTGAAGCACAGTTGCATTGGTAGAGCATCCATATTCTCCTAGGCTGAACTGTGTGAATGTGACAGGTAGTGAAAACATGCTTTGAGTGGTTGGAAGACGAGAAAGGTAAACCAAGTTCGGTATTGATTGGATCAAAATCCAATAAAGTCTATTCATATTACTGTTTCTCACATTATGCAAATTACCAAAGAATCCATTGCAGTGGCTTTAATTGTTCAAAAGTCTTTTTTGTAGAGCAGATTAAGATGTAGATGTGTGTCAAATTTCAGGTAGCCACAGTAACTGTATAACTCACATTTGGCTGTGGAGTACATTAGAGGAGTTTAATGCAAGTTCCATGTTCATAGTGAGGATTGTGTGTGTGCTAGTGTGCATGCATCTTTCAGAGACTTATGACATCAGCAGGATCAAATGTTTTTGATTTATACATTTTTTTCTGCACTTTTCTATTTATGTAAAGACATCTGTTCAGCAACCTACAAAAGTTATTTTTCTACGCCTGTCGCACATCCACCTACAAAGGTGCTTTTAGTTTAGTTTTAAATTACTGACACAAACTCACAGACACACAATTTAGAGGATCAGATGTTGATGATCCATAGTAGCTGCTGACAGTTTTGATTTGGCTTTGCTTTTATTCTATGTTTACATTTCCACGGTACATCCCAGCAAGCATTTTTTGGTTTAAAAAATGTCTAATAGCCGTCTACATGAAGACCTGACGTCTAGGCTAAATCACGGCTGAATTTGGGCTGAAAATTTGGTAGACGTCTAACCATAGCCAAAGTGTAGATGTCATCAATTATATGGCTATGTAGAGACCATGTCCAAAAAATGGAGATAAACATATGTAAATTACTGTTGACTCTCCATACGTGATTGAACATCATACCGCACGCCATCTGCAATGGCGAAAATTACATTTAGTCAATTTCAAAATTAAATCGGCTAGATTTGGGTTACATGTAGCTAGACTAAATCAGAGCTAAGTATAGCCAATACGTTTAAATCACGACTATTGCTTGCTGGGATTCTTTACCCAGTGTTCTATCAGAAGTTTCACCTGGTTTGTTTCCTTCTTCTCTGATTCAGGGAGTGCAGGTCCTGATGAGCAGTGCTGTGCAGCCTCTCCTGCAGTCAGTGAGTGACTCTATAGAGGCCATAATCATCACGCTACATCAGGAAGACTTTTCAGGGTAAGCAACATTTAGCCTATTTCCACTGCAGGGACTTTTCCAGGAGCTCACCTGGTTTTTGACTGGAGGACTAAATTTAGTTCCGCAGTTAGAGTTCCTGGCATCAAAAAAGTCCCTGCTCTGGCTGTAGCACTTTGCAGTGGTTGGGGAATTATGGGGGTACAGCTTGCTATGCTGTATGTGACGATGCTGACTGATCAAACACAAACCTCAGGCTGCTACAACTTGTATACAGACTAATGCACACAGTAAACAGCACTGGGTGGATTCACCTAATCATTGCAGTTCTGTAGGAGCACACAGGAATGCACAAGAGAAGCATTAAGGTTTTATAGTTCCAGGAACTGTCAAATAAGTTTTTTTTTCTGATAACAATTTTCACTGTAGCCTGACTGGTGCTGGAACCTCAAGCATATCCCAGCATTTCTGTACTGACATTTCTTGTTACTTAAAGGCCAACATATACACCAATACCAACATATCTTCCACAAGCTAATATTAACTAATACTATACAGCATGTGTTGTGTTCTCAATTCATTATTACCACTTGGTGTCATTCATGAAACATGAGCAGAATGAATTTGTGTGTAAACTGTTCGTAGAGGTTAATTTATGTGTGTTTTGGCATTCATCAATATGTTAGTAGCACAGATCTTCTCATAGATACTTACAAAATCTACACCTGCTTCTGACTCCTTGTAGTGCTTGTGTTAATAAGGAATGCACATAAATATTGTGTGTCATTATTAGGAATTACAATTTCAATTCATATTGTGTTCAGTCATGTTCACAATATGCAGATGCCTTTGAAACATGTAAGTTAAGCATGACAAAATATTAGAAATATAACACATTTAGCTGAATGAGTTGGTATTTAGCAAATTTAAGCTTTAGATTAAGTTTCTTAAAAATGTGAATGAGTTATTTAAATCAACTTATTATATGTGTTTCTACATTTCTGGCATCCCGTTCTCATTTGATTCAATCAGGAGAGAGAACTCCACAAAGTATCTTCTGTTTGAGTGGCGACACTGTGAGAACCACTATACTGACCAAACACTAAGCTATCATGGATGGCTGTTAGAATGTATAACCATATAACACAGATTTTTCTGTTGACTGTTCCAGTGGAGGCATGTCACTGTCTCTGTCAGGAATAATTCTTGACAGACAGGTCTCTCCGATGATGCAGGCAATGTGCTTATCTTTGACAAAAAACATCTAAGAACTTAAACGAAAATGGTTCAATATGAAACTTACACACACAGAAAATCCACAACAGCAACAGGAGGAGGTAATGGCATTACCTGTCTGTCACACCACAAATAATAAAATTATATATATATATATATATATATATATACATGTAGATAATGTAGTGAGGGGGCCAAGAGTAACATTTGATAAAGATTTGTCTTTTAATTCTCATTTAAAACAAACCTCACGGACGGCATTTTTTCATCTGTGTAATATTGCAAAAATTAGGCCTATCCTGACCCAAAAAGATGCAGAAAAATTGGTCCACGCTTTTGTTACCTCAAGGTTGGATTACTGTAACTCTCTCTTATCAGGTAGCTAGTAAGTCCTTCAAAACTCTCTAGCTAATTCAGAATGCAGCAGCACGTGTACTAACAGCAACTAAGAAATGAGATCATATTTCTCCTGTTTTAGCTTCTCTGCACTGGCTCCCTGTAAAATCCAGAATTGAATTTAAAATCCTACTGTTAACTTATAAAGCTCTAAATGGTCAAGCTCCGTCATATCTTAGAGAGCTCATAGTGCCATATTATCCCACCAGAACACTGCGCTCGGAGAATGCAGGGTTACTCGTGGTCCCTAAAGTCTCCAAAAGTAGATCAGGAGCCAGAGCCTTCAGCTACCAGGCTCCTCTCCTGTGGAATCATCTTCCTGGTACGGTCCGGGAGGCAGACACCGTCTCCACATTTAAGACTAGACTTAAGACTTTCCTCTTTGATAAAGCTTATAGTTAGGGCCGGCTCAGGCTTGCCTTGTACCAGCCCCTAGTTAGGCTGACTTAGGCCTAGTCTGCCGGAGGACCCCCTATAATACACCGGGCATCTTCTCTCCTTCTCTCTCTCTCGTGTCCTATTACTGCATCTTGCTAACTCGGCCATTCTGGATGTCACTAACTCGGCTTCTTCTCCGGAGCCTTTGTGCTCCACTGTCTCTCAGGTTAACTCGTATTGCAGCGGTGCCTGGATAGTGTGACGTGTGTGGTTGTGCTGCTGCCGTGGTCCTGCCAGATGCCTCCAGCTGCTGCTGTTATCAATAGTCATACTTCTACTGTTATTATACACATATGATTACTGTCACATATGTATACGATCAGATATTAATATATACCATAAAACTCGGAATATAAGTCGCACTGGCATATAAGTCACAGTCTATTTTTTAAGGTCTCAAACAGGGAAAACAAGGTTTTATATTACTATTTGTTAATAAAAACGTTATACAAGTTATTCCTACACTGTTTCTCTTTATTTTTAATTTGAAACACATTCAAAACACAATAACCTCTTAAGCAGCTTTGGTTACTTTTCAGATTGCAATTTTTCAAACAACCTCTTCAGGAAATAAAATTACAGTATAACAACATCTGAGCCATAAAAATGAGTTTAAATTAACGTTAAAATTCTTTTGTGTGGGTCAAATTAACTATGTCAGCATTTACCTTGGTCTATAGGTCGTACCGGTCTATAACCCGCACCTAACTTTTTAGATGAAAAAAAAGGGAAAAAAGTGCGACTTATACACCAAGTTTTACGGTACTTTCAACATATTGTACCCACATTATAATATTATTACTTTCATTAATGTAGTTGTAAGCTACTGTCATTACCGTCTGTCCTGCATCTCTCTCTGTCTCTGTCTCTCTCTCTCTCTCTCACTCTCTCTCTCTTTCTGTCTCATTGTGTCATACGGATTACTGTTAATTTATTATGCTGATCTGTTCTGTACGACATCTATTGCACGTCTGTCCGTCCTGGAAGAGGGATCCCTCCTCAGTTGCTCTTCCTGAGGTTTCTACTGTTTTTTTCCCACTCGTTAAAGGGTTTTTTGGGGGGAGTTTTTCCTTATCCGCTCTGAAGGTCCTAAGGACAGAGGGATGTTCGTATGCTGTAAAGCCCTGTGAGGCAAATTGTGATTTGTGATATTGGGCTTCATAAATAAAATTGATTGATTGAAGATGAAACAACCAAGAAACAACCAAGAACCAGGAACACATCAGGGAGATGGCCCCCAAAGATGAGCTGCAAATGAATACCTCAGGCAGCAGAAACCTGAGAATGCAAAAGAGGAGGATGAATCATCATCGAAGACAAGCCCCTGCACGGCATGTACCAACGACAGATTGAAGAAGTGGCCAACATCAAGAAATCCTACTAGTGGCTAGAAAAGGTTGGACTGAAAGACAGCACAGAAGCACTAATCATGGCAGCACAAGAACAGGCGCTTAGTACATAATCATTAGAAGCACTGGTCTACCACACCAGACAGGACCCCAGGTGCAGGCTGTGCAAAGATGCTCCTGAGACAGTTCAGCACATAATAACAGGCTGTAAGATGCAGACAGAAGAGTGTACATGGAACACCAAGTGGCTGGCATGATGTACAGGAACATCTGCACTGAGTAGGGGCTGGAAGTCCCAAGGTCAGAATGGAAGACACCTCCTAAGATGGTTGAGAGTGGTGTAGATCCTGTGGGACTTCCAGATCCAGACTGACAAACTAGTGATGGCTAACCTACCGGACATCGTGTTGATCGACAACAAAAGAAGACAGTGGTGACAGATATAGCAATTCCCAGTGACAGCAACATCAGGAAGAAGAACACGAGAAGCTTAAAAAACACTAAGGCTGAAAGAGGAGCTAGAAAAGATGTGAGGAGTAAAGGTGACAGTGGTGCCAGTGGTAATTGGAGCACTCAGGGCTGTGACCCCCAAACTGGGAGAGTGGCTCCAGCAGATTCCAGGTACACCATCTGAGGTCTCTGTCCAGAAGAGTGCAGTTCTAGGAACAGCTAAGATACTGCGCAGAACCCTCAAACTCCCAGGCCTCTGGTAGAGGTCCAGCATTTTTTTCTCAGCTCCACTTCATCTAAATTAGCTTTGGAAAAGTTTTTCTTTCTCTCTGTCTCTTTCTTTGTTTGCTACATGTTCGCAGGTCGACAGGATGCACCTATCCATAGTAATTATCACCTCCATATATGGGGGTCACTGGCTATTCATGAGCGGGGATGTATGCTAATGTATGCTAGTGGGACCAAACTATCAATTTACGATTCATTGCCATTCATGAACATACGCACATGCCTACGATGAAATTCGACTTTTCCGCAGTGTTAATGAATCCAGTGTAGGTTTTTAGTACCAAGGTTTTTTATGTGCAGATCTACTCACAGATTTGCTACATTTCATGAATGAGACTAATTGTTTCTTCCATAGGCTAGATAGGCAGACCAGACAATAAGTCAGTTCTACAACTCTTTCTTTTAAACAGAAATTGAATTGCAGCGATTGCGTGCATGCGTTTAAGTGCCTGCGACATTTTGAAGTGAACCTTTTTTTCTTAACTTCAGTTACATTTTCCTTTTGCCAAGGTAATGCGATTTACTTAAATTTCTCTGTGTGATTATTGTTGTAAGTTTCATTATAGTGTAGATTATTGTGAACATGCTCTCCAGAAACGTCTTTTTACTCGTTAGTTACTGTAAGAGCCAAAGCCTGCTTTTATTTCATTATCAAAATTTAGAAGATCATTTTTTTGAGTAACAAAACAAATATACTGATTCAGTTTGTGATTTAATAGCGAGGGCTGGTTCATGTCTCTTTCCTTGTAAAAGCTTACAGGTGCGATGTGTTTTAGTCAAACACCAGGGGCATCTTTTGTAAATAAGCGTACACTGTAAACCCCAATTCGCTCACTCAACTTAAAAAAAATTTGGAAACAGCTTGCAGAAACTTCTAGTTTTGTACAATACAGTACCATACACCAGACACAAAGTAAATGTGTCATGTGACCCTTGCCTGACAGGAATTTTAAGTCAGTTTAACATAACTTTTTTTGTTGTTTGAGCATTTAATTCTATGTCATAGAAACATGAAAAATTGAGTACACATTTTACAACAATTTTTTTTTAAATAATTCTTTGAACTATAAAAATATATTGTGGCAAGCTTAGGTTTCTACAATGCTAGAATAAGGCAAAGAGATGATTGTGAACCAGGGTTCAAATAAACACAAGAAATTTGTGCTCTAGATAAAGGATCAGCGCTCAGTGAATAACCTCCTAAACCCTATGATAAGCTATTATGGCAAGGCTTAACTATACAGACCAGTGAGCAGTGATAACTAACACGTCTTGGAGTCATCAGGTGGGAACCTCCTTTCACCAGTGTTTCGTCTAGTTGGTCCCACAACACCTCCAGGAGGCTAGACAGTGATCTCAGGTGTCCCAGAGACACTGCCCTAATGCTGGCTCTCACTGCTCCCCGCACCGACCCAACAACCTCCTTTACCTTACATTATACATGCTTTCTCAGCCCAAACAGCACTGCCACCTTCAACAAAGCCAGGCTCTGTTTATGCGAGCTCCAGGTAGTGACCGTGCCAATACTACCTTTCCTAGCACATTCACCATACCCTATTTCACACGCTGCATATCATAACTCCAATATAAGCTAAAGGTAAAGGAGATAGAGAAGATAAACTCACAGGCTTTCTCAACCCAAACAGCACTGCCACCCTCAACAAAACCAGGCTCCATTTATGCAAGCTCCAGGCAGTGACCGTGCCGATACTACCTTTCCTAGCACATTCACCATACCCTATTTCACACGCTACATATCATAACTCCAATATAAGCTAAAGGTAAAGGAGATAGAAAAGATTAACTCACAGAATCAGCAAACACACTCACCTTGCAGCATGGTCTCAAACAAAAGGTATTCAAATAGGCCACTCCCACACTTTCCTCTTCCTGGATTTTCTCCTGAGAGGACTGATTAGTGGATCTCTCCACCTGATCTCAGGGAGTTATGTACCCTGCCTAGTAGGATCCCCTGCTGGCCCCAGCTGACATTATTCCTCCTTGTCCAAATCCACTGACTAGATCTAGCTGCTTCATCTGACATTTTCTTCACAGTCTTCCTCAAACTCTGTCCCCGCATTCCCAGTTCCCTTAGGAGCGAGACAGCTGATCTTGCTATGAATCCTCCACACCCCACTTCCACTGGACAAATCCTAGTTTTCCACCCTCGCTGCTCAGCTTCTGTTCCTAAGTCTGCATACCTAAGCTTTTTTTCTTTCATAAACTTCTTCCACTGAGTCTTCCCAAGGAACTGTCAGCTCAATGAAATAAACTATCCGTTGACTCACTGACCACAACACTACGTCAGGCCTCTGCTTGGTACAAACTATTTCCTAGGGAACAACAAGCTTTCCCCCTAAATCTACTTGCATTTCCCAATCACAAGCACCTTCTAGGCGGCCACACTCTTGCCTCCTTACTAACTTATCACTTCTGTATTTCTCCCCCTCACGGACAAACTGAATTGCTACCTGTTCTATTATTTGCCTTTAACCACTTAGTCATTATGTTCACATAACTGCTGATTTTATAAAAAAAAAATCTTTATGTGTAAATATTATGTGAAAGCACCAATATTCAACACTAAAATATCATAACAACATCAATATTAAGGTTTATGTCCAAAAATATTGTGATATTTTTAATTTACTCCATATCACCCAGCGCTACAACATGCCACAATGTGGTAAGTGCACAATGGTAGTGTTGCTTATTGGCCTAAACTAATAAGGTAAGATAAATTTTAGTTTAAACTCATAAATTGTTGACTTAACTTAAAAAAATGATAGCTTTGAGTTTTCATGTCAAGTAGACATAAGGTTTTGGTGTCATTTTGACATTCTCGGGCATTTGTGTAGACTTTACATTAAAAGTTTGTGTCATGGATGGATTGGGATTTACAGTGTGTAATGGGGATATCACTTTTTTTCTGTGTGTGTGTGTGTGTGTGTGTGTGTGTGTGTGTGTGTGTGTGTGTGTGTGCACGCGTGTGTTTGTTGCAGACCTCTGTCCAGCCCTGACAAGCCAGATGTTCCATGCTCTCTCTACATGAAGGAGCTGCAGGGCTTCATCTCCAGAGTGATGGCTGACTACATTAGACACTTCCAGTGTGTGGACTTCATCTATGAGAGCACAGAGTCCATAGCTCAGAGGGCCATCGAGCTGTTCATCCGTCACACCAGCCTACTGCGTCCACTGGGAGAGGGCGGCAAGATGAGGCTGGCTGCTGACTTTGCACAGGTGAGAGAGATCTTCCTGTGGATGATTCAAACTGTTGACCGGCATAGAAATCAAATGAATAGAGAGAACAATGAACTATTTGCAGTGGTCATTTGACTAGTACAAAAGAAAATGGTGATTGTTGTTGGTTGCTATGGTGACAACACATGTCAGTGGGGCCTTAAGGTGTAGCTCACTCACTAGCTTGAATGCAACTTTGGCCTTTTTTTCTTGGCCTTACTAAACAGGAAAATACAAATGTACACGAATCCAAGTTTATCTTTTTCACCAAACTAACACTAGTGGTATAAGAGGAGTGTAACTCATTTGGGACAATAGCTCAGTGCGCAGCCAGTGGGTGTGTGTGGCAGAACAAGCAGGAGAGAGCACGATCGTAGTGGAGCAGAGTTCAAGTTTAGTGCTGAAAATATCAACAGTGAATATATGTTAGAGTGTACAGTTTGTGCTAATAAACTTGACAGAAACAAAGTAAAACTCACCAAAACTGTCTTAGTTACTCTTGTCAGTCTCTTACAGTGACATTCAAAAGTTTGTCACACCTGGTCAAAATTTTGTTTACTGTGTATAGTTAAGCAAGTAAAAGATGAGTTGATTTCCAAAAGGCATGATGTTAAAGATGACACATTTCTTCAATATCTTCATAACAATGTTTAGGTTGGGGGCTGTGAAGGTCATGGCAAAACCTTTCAGCTTGCACCTCTTGAGGTAGTCCGTTGTGAATTTTCAAGGTGCATTTAGGATCATTGTTCTGTTGTAGAAGCCATCGTCTATTCATCTTCAGCTTCTTCACAGATGGTGTGACATTTGCTTCCAGAATTTGCTAGAATGTAACTGAATCCATTCTTCACTCTACCTGTGAAATGTTCCCTGTGCCCTCGGCTGCAACACAAGCCCAAAGCATGATTGCTCCACCCCCGTGTTTAACAGTTGGACAGTTGTTCTTTTCATGAAATTCTGCACCCTTTTTTCTCCAAACATTGCTCATTGTGTCCAAAAAGTTCTATTTTAATTTCTTTCATCCACAGGAGCTGTTTCCAAAAAAGCATCAGGCAAATGTCAAATGTCTTGGGTTGCCCAAACTTTTCCATGGTGGTCCAAAAAGTTGAAAATCATGTTTCATCCTTTTGCGAAAATCATGTTTCATCCTTTTGCGAGATCACTTCATCTTCTTCTCACTAAACCATTCACAGTAAACAAAATGTTGTCCAGGGGTGCCCAAACTTTTGCTTGCCATTGTAGTTAGTTAGTCCACTGTTCCAACAATCACCAACTCTGGTCTGGTCAAAATATACCTTTAAACCCCTTCCATACTTCCCACCCCCCTACTTCTGGCCCCCTTGCTTAGACCATTATTTTTTTTTATTTATTTAACCTTTATTTAGCCAGGTTAGTCCCATTGAGATTAAGAATCTCTTTTTCAAGGGAGACCTGGCCGAGACGGTCAGCAGCAAAAACACAAAGTTGCAGACAGAGACATACAGGGAGAACAAGTACAATTCACAAGCACTAAAATTTGCATAAAGAAAAACTACCAATAAATCAAGACGAGTGTTTCTGGGAGTAATTTGTACAAACAGTCAAGCTAAAAACATCGACATCCCATAGAAACTGCTTCCAAGTCCTTCATTTTAGATTTAAAAACATTTAACGACACGAGCTCCCTCAGTTTTAAATCATTCTGCAACAAATTCCAGGCTGAGGGTGCAGAATACCCAAAAGCCCTTTTCCCAATTTCAGTCTGAGCATTTGGGACAGAGAGCATAAAGAGGTCCTGAGAACGCAGTGAATACTGCCCGGTGTTTTTTTGCGTGATGAAGACACACAGGTAATATGGAAGCAGACCAAGAATTGCCTTATATATAAAGGTGTACCAATGTAGGAGCCTACGGGTCGCCAGGGGGGGCCATCCTACCCGAGAGTACAACTCACAGTGATGAGTCAGTGCTTTACAATTTGTAATGAACCTTAGGGACGCATGGTAGGCTGAGTCAACCATATGGAGACATTGAGCAGAGGCATGCATGTACAAGAGATCACCATAGTCTAATACAGGTAAAAAAAAGTTGTAGCAACTAGACGCTTTTTTACATTAAAAGAAAAACACAACTTATTCCGAAAATAAAAACCCAGTTTTAGCCTCAGTTTTTTCACCAGGTTCAGCACATGAGGTTTAAAATTAAGGGAGTCATCGATCAAGATACCCAGGTACTTGTGCGAGTTAACAACTTCTATCTCCTTCCTCAACAGTGACCACCACAGGTACATTTTGTAACCTAGCCTTTGAGGTGGTAAACAACATAAGCTTATCTTATCTGCATTTAAAACGAGTTTCAGCTCATGCAGTTTATCCTGAACAACCACAAAAGCATTTTGCAAGTGCTCAACTGCCAGTGCAAGAGATGCTGCACAGCAGTATAAAACAGTGTCATCAGCATAAAAATGGAAAGTAGCATTTGACACATTTTGACCCAGATTATTCACATAAATAGTGAACAAAAGTGGACCTAATACAGAGCCTTGTGGCACACCTTTGTGGATCGACACAAAATCTGAGCATAGACCATCATACCTAATGCACTGAGACCGATTACTAAGATAGTTTGAAAACCAAGAAACTGCTTCTTTTGAGAGACCTGAGTTCAGAAGTCTAAGTTTTAAAACATTGTGGTCGACTGTGTCGAAAGCTTTGGACAAATAAAGAAAAAGTGCTGCACAATGTTGTTTCTTATCAAGACCTACAGAAATGTCGTTTACCACCTTCAGTGCAGCCGTGATAGTGCTATGCTTTTTTTCTAAAACCTGATTGATATGTTGATAAAATATCATTGGTGTATAAAAACTCCTTTAGCTGAGCACTCACAAGAGATTCAAGAATTTTAACCAGTACTGACAAATTAGATATTGGCCTATAGTTATTTAAAATACTTGGGTCTCCCCCTTTCAATAAGGGGAGGACAAAGGCAGATTTCCATATTCTTGGAATTTCCTTAGTCAGCAAAGTTAGGTTAAAAAGATATGTAAGAGGCTCGGCCACAAAATCGGCTGCCAATTTCAAGAAATAAGGATCAATCAAATCAGGTCCTGAAGGTTTCTCGGTCTAGTTCTTTTAGAGCCCTACAAACTTCCTGTGCAGAGAAAGGCACAAAGTTAAAAGACTGACCAACACAGACAGACACATCAGTACTGGGTTTCACAGACGCACTGCAAGCAGAGTCAAACAGGGAGCCAGTAGCCACAAAATGCTCATTAAAACAGTTCAAAATTTCCATTTTGTCATGAATAGCAACAAAATCCTTCATAACAAGGTTGGGCACTGTTAGGGAATGATTGCTGACAGAAAAGGACTTTATGGCTTTCCAAAATTTCCTTGGATCATTTAAATTTTTTGTGGTGACAGACAAATAATATTCTGATTTCGCTTTCTTAATAAGAGAGGAACATTTGTTTCTCAGTTGTCTGAAAATAGTCCAGTCAGTAGCAGAAACTGTTGCCCTTGTCTTTGCCCAAGCCACATTACGTGCATGAATAAATTCAGTTAGTTCAGGGGGAAACCAGGGGTTATCACGCCCCTTAACTCTGTATCTTTTAAAAGGTGCATGTCTATTTAAAATTTGTGTAAAACCATCATAAAAAAATGTCCATGCTGCTTCAACATCAGGGATCTGCTCTATTCTACTCCAATTAAAATTGAACAAATCATGAAAAAACCCCTGTTCATTTAAGTGTTTAAGATCCCTCTTCAAAATAACATGTGGCTTGGATTTAGGGATTTTAGTGTTTCTAGTAGCAGCAACAACACAATGGTCACTTAAATCATTGCAAAAAACACCAACAGCTGAAAATTTATGAGGAACATTAGTCAGGATCAAATCAATTAGAGTGGATCTCTCGGGCTGTTTAGGATTTGGCCGAGTTGGTGAATTAATCAACTGGGTAAGATTGACAGAGTCACAAAATGATTTAAATTCATCTGATACTGGCTTGAGCCAATCCCAGTTAAGATCACCAACTAATATCAATCAATTCAATCAATCAATTTTATTTATAAAGCCCAATATCACAAATCACAATTTGCCTCACAGGGCTTTACAGCATACGACATCCTTCTGTCCTTAAGACCCTCACAGCGGATAAGGAAAAACTCCCCAAAAAAAACCCCTTTAACGGGGAAAAAAAAACGGTAGAAACCTCAGGAAGAGCAACTGAGGAGGGATCCCTCTTCCAGGACGGACAGACGTGCAATAGATGTCGTACAGAACAGATCAACATGATAAATTAACAGTAATCCATATGACAGAGAGAGAGAGAGAGAGAGAGATGCAGGTAATGACAGTATCTTACAACAACATTAATGAAAGTAATAATATTATAGTTATAGTTCTGGTTACTGCGGTACAATATGTTGAAAGTATGTATTAATACCTGGCAGTATACATGTGTGACAATAATCATATGTGTATAATAACAGAAGAAGTATGACTAATGACTAATGATGGCAGCAGCAGCAGCAGGAGGCATCTGGCGGGACCACGGCAGCAGCACAACCACACACGTCACGCTGTCCAGGCACCGCTGTGATATGAGTTAATCTGAGAGACAGTGGAGCACAAAGGCTCCGGAGAAGAAGCCGAGTTAGTGACATCCAGAATGGCCGGGTTAGCAAGATGCAGTAATAGGATACGAGAGGGAGAGAGAAGGAGAGAAGGGGCCCGGTGTATTATAGAGGGGTCCTCCGGCAGACTAGGCCAAGTCAGCCTAACTAAGGGCTGGTACAGGGCAAGCCTGAGCCAGCCCTAACTATAAGCTTTATCAAAGAGGAAAGTCTTAAGTCTAGTCTTAAATGTGGAGACGGTGTCTGCCTCCCGGACCGTAACAGGAAGATGATTCCACAGGAGAGGAGCCTGATAGCTAAAGGCTCTGGCTCCTGATCTACTTTTGGAGACTTTAGGGACCACGAGTAACCCTGCGTTCTCAGAGCGCAGTGTTCTGGTGGGATAATATGGCACTATGAGCTCTCTAAGATATGACGGAGCTTGACCATTTAGAGCTTTATAAGTTAACAGTAGGATTTTAAATTCAATTCTGGATTTTACAGGGAGCCAGTGCAGAGAAGCTAAAACAGGAGAGATATGATCGCGTTTCTTAAATACAATATCTCAATACAATTTCATTATAATTTAGTTTGGATAAAAGGTGCATCAAAGACTGCAACGCATCACTCAGTGCAGATGGGGGTCTATAACACCCAACAACAGTTAAACAGAGACCCTTAGACAATTCTAAACTCACTGCCAGAAATTCCAGCTGTTTGCTGAGTGATTCAGTCAGAATTACCCTAACACAAAATTTTGATTTTACAAAAATGGCCACACCGCCACCTTTCTTTGGTCTGTCAGCACGATAAACATTGTATCCATCTATGTTAATGTCTCTGTCAGTGACTGATTTTGTCAGCCATGTTTCTGATATTACAACAATGTCCGCATCTGTTGATTCAACCCATATTCTGACCATATCCACTTTAGACAACAAGCTGCGCGCATTGAGATGAATGATTTTTAGCCCTGACAGAGATTTAAAATCAGATAGTGTCTGAACACACTGCAGCTCAGGGCCCGGGTTAGGTTGCACATTACCAGATATAAGCAACAGCAAAACAATCAACCACCTCTGTTTGACACAGTTACATGTGGAAACCTTCGTCATCTCATATTTCTGGTCCGACTGAGATTTCTCATTCAATGTAAAACAGTCATTTAAAGTCAGAAGGCGGAGCAAGTCTTTGGGCAAAGTTTGTGAAATGTTTATGTCCTGTGCCAAACACTTCGGGGTTTGCACGGATTTAAACACAGTCAAAGCGCAAGTGCCTCCATACGCAATGTCCTTCAGGCAAAACACATTGTTAGATGTACTCACCCAGGAGAGATCACTTGTTCGCAAGTCCCAGACAGATAACGCAAAAAGTAGAGTCACGAGAAACGCCATTCTCATTGTCCAGCAAGAGATAGTGTGTGCGTGTGTGGGTACCTGTGTGAGTGTGTGTGTGTGTGAGACAGAGACAGCGCAAGCGAGCGCACTGCAGGCCGTCAGCCAAAGCCGCGCAGTCAAGGAGGAGGAGGGGGTGTGGTGGGGAGGCCGGGTGGCGAGGCAGGTGAGAGCCTGGGAGGCCTGGAGGATTTTTGCAACCCCGGAGCGCTGGAGAGCAGGCCGCCGGTAGAGAGGGGTGGGAACCGGAGTAGGAGATGGAGTGGCAAAGCCCAGGAGGAGAGGCCAGGCAGGTAGAGCCGGTGAGGCGCAAGAGTGCCCAGTGGCCAATGCGTAGACCACAAACAGATTCAGAGGATCGGATCAGTTTAAAATCCAATTCGATGAGCCAGAAAGGGGAGACTTTTAGAGAAGAGTGTGCATATATGCACTATGAAGGTTCTTTGCTTAATTTAAATGAATGTTAAAAGAATAAGAGCATTATTAGTAAAAACAGAGGACACATAACACCGACGTGAACAGACATGCCGCCATCTTGGATGTCAATCTTAGAACTCTGCCTTCATTTTGATATCAACGTGTAAAGTTCAACCTGTAAAGTTTTGTGACTGTATGTTGCACGGTTGGGATGTTATCATGTTGACTAAAATCTGTCAACAGACAGACAAACAAACATCTGCCAAAATACTCAAAATGACTTCTGTGGTAGTTCCCACGACAATAGGTTTCACCGGGACCACATTTCACCATTATCACACACACACACACACACACACACACAGACTCATGAGGTGAAAACAATACCAGCTGTTGCAACATTGCGGCTGTTAACAATGCTAAGGTCATTCAGCAGACTGAAATTTCTCTCTTTGTCTGTCAATGTTTGATCGGTGTTTGTGTGTGTTTATGTCAGATGGAGATGGCAGTGGCTCCTCTGTGCAGGAGGGTGTCTGATTTGGGGAAACCTTACAGGATGCTGCGCTCCTTCAGGTGTGTATGCTTATGTATCGTGAAAATCAGTTCTCATCACAGTCATTCATCTTTTATTTTCTTGTTAAAAAAAAAAGGATTTGTATTGAACCGTTCCCTTTGAGGCTTTTGGTTTGGCAAGCATTACAAACTGAACAATACGTTGAAGTGTTTTACACTTCAAAAATAAAATCTACAGCTTAAACTGTGTTTAATATAATGTTCTCAGTGCCACTGCGCTCAACAAGGCAGCCCACAGGATGGAAAGCAACTATCAAACTCAAATGACGTTGCCCATTAATTGCTCCTTTTCATTCTGGTGTAGCTTTTGTACTGAAAATTTTCAGACAATGTAGTGGAGTGATTACTTCTTCATCTAAAGCCCAGACAGGATTTGGGGGCCACAGAGTCAGAATTTGTGTGTTCCTTCCCAGTCTAATAGCAGATAATGAGGGCAGAGTGAATCACCTACTCTTTACAGCAGGAATGTCTCTGACTGAGGCTTGGTGATTGATGAGCGGGTTGCTCCTCAGTTATCTAGTCTTACAAAATCACAGGGCTCTCTGTGGTTGCAATGTTCCGATTGGCCAAATAGTTTTTTAAACATTGGTATCTGTCGCAAGAGGGCTTGCTGTGTCTCTCAGCACAGTCTCAAGAGCATGGAGGAGATACCAGGAGACTGGCCATTTCACAGGGAGCGCTGGACAGGGCTGTAGAAGGGAATCAACCCAGCAGCAGGACAGGTATCTGGCCCCTTCTGCAAGGAGGAACAGGAGAAGCACTGCCAGAGCCCTATAAAATGGGCTGGGTCGCACAGACCTCCATGCCAATGGTACCCTGACTGTTGTTAGGTACCGGGATGAAACCTTTAGAATGACAGTCAGACCTTATGCTGGTGCAGTGGGCCCTGGGTTCCTCCTGGTACAGGACAGTGCCCGGCCTCATGTTTTGATTGATTGACTGATTATTTTATTGGTCCCGAAAGAAATTTGTCATGGACAAGAGGCCACTGCATTAGACACATCACAATACACCAAAAATACAACACAGCAAAAAACAGTGCAAGCATACGTATGTACGTATGTATGGTCAGTTCATACCCCCACCCTACGACCTGAGTTGAGGAGACTCACGGATATTGGTATGAATGAGTTCTTATATCTATAAAGGTATCTTTTTTTGTTTTTGATGGGGATCCTTTAACGCCTCCCTGACGGGAGCAGATCATACTCTGCATACAGGATGTGGGAGGGGTCAGCAGTAATCCTCTTAGCTTGTCTAATTACCCTATCCTCAAAAATCTTTTGGATGGGAGGGTATTCTCTCACC
Organism: Epinephelus fuscoguttatus; assembly: GCF_011397635.1. Classification (NCBI taxonomy): domain Eukaryota; kingdom Metazoa; phylum Chordata; class Actinopteri; order Perciformes; family Serranidae; genus Epinephelus; species Epinephelus fuscoguttatus. The sequence goes on from NC_064773.1 coordinate 35,061,519, forward strand.
CCCAACACTTTCATTGCTGTGCAAACCAGCCTGTGTAGTTCTGCTTTCAGCGAGACATTTAAGTTTCCAAACCAAGCTGTAATTCCATAATGCAATACGCTCTCTATCACAGTTGTATAGAATAGCATCATGATTTTCTGTCCTACTCCAAACACCCTGAGCCTTCTCAAGAAATGGAGTTGTTGCTGGATCCTGCTACAACACCTGAGTCAACTGACTCCTAGTAGACAGGGGCCCAGGCTGGTGCAACCTCCTCTGCAAATGTTTTCAAGAGGAAAGCTGAGACTAGGTCTGGCCCTGTAGCCTTTTTAGTGTCTATTAACTTAAACGTTCTTGTAACCTCCTCGAGGCTGATTACTATTTTTGGTACCCTTTCATCTATTTCTATGGTACTCACTAACACCCACACGTTCATGGGAAAATCATGTGAATCATATCTTAAGTAAACAGCATTCACATCATTTGCCATTTTTCTTTCATCATTAGCATACAACGGGTTCCTTTTCTGAGTCATTCATTCATTCATTCATCTTCTAACCGCTTCATCCTCTTGAGGGTCGCGGGGGGGCTGGAGCCTATCCCAGCTGACATCGGGCGAGAGGCAGGGTACACCCTGGACAGGTCGCCAGACTATCGCAGGGCTGACACATAGAGACAGACAACCATTCACACTCACATTCACACCTATGGACAATTTAGAGTTACCAATTAACCTAGTCCCCAATCTGCATGTCTTTGGACTGTGGGAGGAAGCCGGAGTGCCCGGAGAGAACCCACGCTGACACGGGGAGAACATGCAAACTCCGCACAGAAGGGCTCCCATGCCCGGGATCGAACCGGCAACCCTCTTGCTGTGAGGCGAGAGTGCAAACCACCACACCACCGTGCCGTCCCTTTCTGAGTCATATTTGAAATAAATTTTATAGTGGCCCACATTTTCCTTGTGTTATTAGCCTTATAGTCATTCTCTATGGATTATCCTTGTATCTCCTTTTAGCCGCATTGAGTGTCTGCTTCAGCTCCTTCTGCACTGATTGTAATTCCGCCTCTTGCGCTTGATACAGTCCTTAACTTCCTTAGTAATATAGGACTTGATGTTGGGGTACTGTTTTATTGTCTTTTCGAGAACTCCTTCCACACAGAAGTTCACATAAGCTGTAATGACCTCATTGGTTTTAATCACGTCAGACTCATGCAGAACGTCCCAGTCTGTGCACAAGTAGCTCCCCCTCAGGGTTTCAATGTTGTCATTAGACCACATTTTAACAATTTGGTTTTTTTTAAAGATTATTTTTTCAGGCTTTTGCCTTTAATGAACAGGACAGAGTGAAATGGGGTGAGAGAGAGAGAGAGAGCGGGGGGGTGACATGCAGCAAATGGTTGCAAGCAGGAGTCAAACCTGCGACCGCTGCAGCAAGGCATCGCCTCTGTGCATGGGGCGCCGGCACTATCCACTACACTATCAACGCCCCAGATTTTAACAGTTTTGACAAAGGGTTTGCTCCTCTTAAGGACCGAGCATTAGGTGGGAATGAGCTGAACAGTATCATGATTGGATTCGACAAAGGTGATCTAGCTCTAGCCTGAATGCATTCTGAATATTTCCATAGCATTTATCGAGTATTTTATCCTTCCTTGTATCACTCTTGATATACTGCTCATACCCAGAGACATTTCAAGTTTACAATGATTCATGTCCCCTAAAATAAATGTGGGTGCATCTGGTGTGCGTTGCAACTGTCTGTGCACACAATCCGCAACTCCCTGCAGTTCCACTCAGGGGCACGTAAACAGCACAGAACATCATGCCTGTTCCTCCTTCTCCGGAGCCTCTGTTTTAGTCCATCTTCCCCGTCAGCGTCTTCGTTGCTGCCTCTCGCCATCGGTGCTTATGGGGTCTTTTTCCTTCCTCAAGCAAGTCAGCCAGAAGCTGTATTCCCCCCCCCGCCGGAGTAACATAGAGACAGGAGCGTTTCCCTTTAGTAAACGTGCACTTCCTTGTCACCGTGGGTTGTTGTTTAGCAGTGGCTGGCTGCAAGTAGCAGCAAAAGTAGCCAAATGCAGAGGAATCTCCAAAACCTCGCCATCCCGTAGTATTGACACAACATTAACACATTCAAAACACACATCAGGACCGAGTAATCGCTCGATCCCAATTAAAACACAGTAAATGCAGCAGCACTGTTGCCCGGGTTGCAGCAGAGTTGCGCCACCTGTGGCCAGAGTGTGTAGGCAGTTCCTGTGTGACGAAGGCATTGATGCCATTCACTGGCCCTCTCATTTCCTTGATCTAAATCCAATTTAGCACCTATGAGACATTATGTATCGGTACATCCGATGCCACCAAGTACCGCCACAGACTCTCCAGGAGCTTACTGATGCCCTGATCCAGGTTTGGGAAGAGATCCCCCAGGACACCATCCACTTACTCATCAGGAGCATGCCCAGACATTGTCAGGGGTGCATATAGGCACGCAGGGGCCATACACACTACTGAGTCACATTATGAGTTGCTGTGATAAAATTTACAGTTGTTGGATCAGTCTGTGATTTTAAAATTTTTACTTTGATTTTCGGTGTGATTTTGAATCCAGCCCTCAATGGGGTGATGATTTTGGTTTCCGCTGACTGTCATTTTGTTCTCAACATATTATACAATGTTCATCAGTAAAGATTTTCTACTTTTATAATTTGTTCATCAAGATCTGGTGTGTGATTTAAGTGTTCCCTTCATTTTTTGAGCAGTGTATATGGAGTGTTTTGTGTTTCAGGCCACTGCTGTTTCAGACCAGTGAGCTGATAGCCAGCAGTCCAGCTGTGGGCGACCTGATCCCCTACAGCACCCTGCTGCACTTCTTTTTCACCAGAGCCCCTCCTGAGCTCAAGTCACCTCACCAGGCGCGTACACACACACACACACACACACACACACACACACACACACACACACACACACACACGTTTGTCTTTTTATTCTTGTGACAACCTTGATTAACATTATGCATTCCGTAGCCCCCTAATCCTAACCTTAACCATCACAGCTAAAGGCCTAACTGCAACCGTAACTTAAACCCAATCCTAACCTGAACCTGCAGACCCAGTCTTAACCTTTCAGCAGTCCTTTGAAGCAGTTACAACTATCCAAAGTGATCTCACAGTGCAGATATGTTGGCACCATGATGTCGCTTTGCAGTGTATATCCCTATACCACTAAAACAAGCATTCTCCCCCACAGAGAGCAGAGTGGTCTATTGCCCGTTACTCCCAATGGCTGGATGATCATCTGTCTGAGAGGGACAGGCTCACTCTCATCAGGTAACCATTTGTTTCATCAGAATGGGAGGCTTTTTTTTTTCTTCTTTTTTTTTTTTTTTTTTTTACATTTTCTTAAACAACATTATAGCAGAAAACACTGACAGTCAAGTCAAGTCAATTTTATATCTATCGGACAGAGATGATCCAAAGTTCTCTGACAGCACACAGAGAAAAGCAAAAACAAAAGAGAAAAAAACACATTTTAATGATAACATCATTAAAGTAAAGTAGCTAAAATTAGTGCATTCACCCAGGTGTTGTGTTTCCATTGGTGCTGATCAGAGCCTGAGCTGATAAATACTTGTGACTAAGGCAGAGTCATTTGGTGTGACTGTGATTTAACTTTTCCCATTACCTTAAAAAAACACAGATGTAAGCAGGTGTTAGGCCCTGATCACACAGACAGCCTTTTGGAGGTTGCAAAACACAGGATGCGCCAACTTTTTAAAACTGCTGTGCCCTTTTTGTGTAATCAATCTAATGCTTTTTTAAAAATGTATTATTTCACAGTATCAATTTCAATCAATCAGTCAATCAATTCTATTTATAAAGCCCAATATCACAAATCACAATTTGCCTCACAGGGCTTTACATCATACAACACCTCTCTGTCCTTTGGACCCTCACAGCAGATAAGGAAAAACTCCCCCCAAAAAAAACCTTTAATGGGGAAATATATGGTAGAAACCTCAGGAAGAGCAACTGAGGAGGGATCCCTCTTGCAAAAGATGTCGTACAGAACAGATCCACGTAATAAATTTGCAGTATTCCATATGACAAAATGATACATTAAGACAGAGCCAGAGAGAGGTGCAGGGCAGACAGTAATGATAGTAGCTATAATAACATTAATTTAAGCAATAATATTATGATAATAATAATAACAGTAATTGTGGTACAATATGTTGTAAGTATATATTAAAATATGATAGTGTATGTATGTGACAATACTCAAGTGTGTATAATAACAGTAGAAGTATGACTAATAATAACAGCAGCAGTAGGAGGCATCAGGCAGGACCACGGCAGCAGCACAACCACGACACATGATCCAGGCGATACAAGTTAACCTGCAAGACAGTGGAGCAAAAAGGCTTTGGAGAAGAAGCCGAGTTAGTGACATGCAGTAAAGCCAGATTAGCGAGATGCACTAACAGGACTTGAATGTTAGCAAGTCAAGAAGAGCCTACTTTTCAGAAACTGAGGAGAGAGAGAGAGAAGGAGAGATTGAGCTCAGTGTATCATAGGAGGTCCCCTGGCAGACTAGGCCTAAGTCAGCCTAACTAGGGGGCTGGTCCAAAATAATCCTGAGCCAGTGCTAACTATAAGCTTTATCAAAAAGGAAAGTCTTAAGTCTAATCTTAAATGTGGAGACAGTGTCTACCTACCGGACCGAAACAGGAAGATGATTCCACAGGAGAGGAGCCTGATAGCTGAAGGCTCTGGCTCCTGTTCTACTTTTGGAGACTTTAGGAACCACAAGGAACCTTCCATTCTCAGAGCGCAGGCTTCTGGTGGGATAATAGGGCACTAAGAGCTCTCTAGGATATGACGGAGCCTGACCATTTAGACCTTTGTAAGTTAGGAGAAGGATTTTAAATCCAATTCGGGATTTTACAGGGAGTCAGTGCGGAGAAGCTAAAGCAGGAGAAATATGATTTTTTTTTCTTAGTTCCTGTCAGTATATGTGCTGCGGTGTTCTGGATCAGCTGGAGAGTTTTTAAAGACTTATTAGAGCTACCTGATAATAGGGAATTACAGTAATCCAGCCCAGAGGTAACAAAGCACGGACCAATTTTTCTGCATCTTTTTGGGACAGGATAGGCCGTATTTTTGCAATATTACGCAGATGAAAGAGCAGAAGTTAGTAGCTAGTTCCTAAGATGGGCAGGTAGAGGGTACTTGCTCCAGCTCTGGTTGAGCATGAGAGGCTGTCAGCAAATAGTTTGTTGGGCACAGGGAAACAGAGATCTGCGTGGGTACTTGAGACCCTGAAAAAGAGGGTGGATCATGGGGAGTACCAACAGTTGGTCCAGGAGCTTCACCTCCATGATGGCCATTTCAAGTACTGCACTTATATGCTTCCACGCCTGCTGTTTTCTATTGAAATGGTGGTAACTGCAGTTTTAAAGCTGTATAGCTCTGGGTATCCAGCAACCACTACCACCAGTTTCTCCTCCATTGTTTACCAACTGTAAACTTGTTGTTGTGACCACCATAGAAGGCCTGCCTCTCAAATCATCCGATCGGACAGTGGGGAAAGAAGCAGAGATGTCATAGGGTGCTTTTCTGCTCTGAGTTCAAGTTTTTTCAACTCGAGGAGTTCAGAGCACTTACGCAAAAACACCAGGTGCCTAGAGTGCAGAAACATGAGGCATGTAGCAACACAGAAACAGTGAGCAAAAAGCTTAACTCATTTAAAAACTATTAAAATAAACAGTCATGGAAAGGGACTGAGTGTATGTATGAACATACTATTCATACTGTGCATTGAAACAATACTTTGATCTTATCAAACATAATGCATTGTCACTGAGTAAACTAGCTGACATCATCTAAAGTGACTAAAAACAGCTTTACCGCAACCAGTTCAAGCATCTCTTTTTAATTGTATGTGAGCATGCTAGTTCTGGGCCGGGAAAGTCTTTCAATTGGATGTTGAAATGTTTAAATGGTTGTTGACTTTTTGGTTAACCTGAGCACTTGTGCACATGCAGCACACAATGAATCATTAACATCAACAGACATGTTCCTTTGTCCACTCTGAAACTTGTGTAAAGATACACTCACTCCCATCTCAAAGCCAGCTACTCTGAACATGTAATCTGCTAAATGAAATGTGTTGCTCATCATCAAGTTTAACTGTGCTGTGTTTTCCTCTGTTCTCCTTTAAGGGGTGCTCTGGAGGCCTATGTGCAGTCCGTGAGGGCCCGGCAGGGGAAGGAGTTTGCGCCCATCTATCCCATCATGCTCCAGCTGTTACAGAAAGCCACCAGTGGCTCACAGGAGGCCAGAGTCTGAGTGGGATGACACAGTTGTAGATGTCATGGTATCAGGGCATTATACTAAGCTTTTGTAGTATGTTAGAGGGTAGGTGAAGGCAGAGAATGTTGCTTGTTGCAATCTGGTTTAGCGCTAAATAAAGCCTCTTTTCTTATTTGGAACTATAGCAGCTGCATCCAAGCTAAGATGTGCTTTTTTTTTTTTTTTTTAAAACATACATACAGATTTATGTATGTTTACATACATACAGATTTTGAAATTTTTACTTCTAACACTGACAATAAAAGATTTGGATTTGCAAAGCTGAATATCGTAACACCCATCCATTGTAATACAACCAACTAACAGACTGTACTTCCAAGATTATTTGAAACTATAGAGCTCTAAGAATGTCTGTAAAGGTTCATCTCAGTGGCCCAGGTGATGTGATCTCTGCAGAAAGCTGAATCCAAACCACCATTCATATGAAGGAATTCTGGGGGATTATTTCTACTATTTTTCAACTGTAGAACAGGAAAATGTTTGAATTCCTAATCTAGTGATTTGGATTCTGCTTTGTCTGCACGCAGCTGTAGAAATGGGAATGTCAAGTTCATCAATGACTTAAGAATAAAATGGGAAAATGTTTGCAGGACTTTTATTTGTACAGAACTAAATTAGAAGCAGAGGGATGGATCCCAGTATGACATAAACAGTATACATTTCAAATTCAGATAGGCCACTTCCACTGGTTGGGAGGAGGCTCTTCTGTCAGGGGCTCCCACGGTTTCCAATCAGACATCTTCCTGGATAGAGCCAGCTCACACTCCGCCTGCACACAGGACACACACCATATCCAATAACACTTTGATAAACTCAGATTAAATCATCCCAGGAAAAACAGCTAATTCAGATACAATGCTTGACATCTGGGGAAATACAGGAATTAGCTTTCTTGCAGAGTGAGTTGAGAAGACTGATGCTACTAATGTCTGTTCTTCCAGTATGCAGTGGGGCCTGGAGGCCATTAGCTTCTCAAAAGTATGTTAGCAGAGAGACTGAAAACTGGATATGTCTCAAGATCAGAAGACACCTACTAGCACATCTAAAGCACACCAATTTAAAAAAAAACACGTGAAACAACAATTTGTTAAAAGGTAGCGAAAAGGAGCGCACACACTAATTGATACACAGATCAGCACACACACCATGATCAGTCTGTTAACTTTAACAAATCTCTCAGACTTTCTGTAAGTGTTTGTAGCAGACTCCAATAGATATCCATCAACAGTAGATGGATACAGGTCTGTACTACAAAGCCAGTTCAGCACACCCAGTAGATCATTTTATTATCCCCCTTCGGTAACCCATTTTATCAGTCCTCTGGATACCAGCGACATCAGAACCATGAATGAAGTACTTCATATGGTATGAGATAAAACAGTTGTTCTGCTTATGGGACAGCAAAAAATCATATTCATCAGAGTAAAATTTAAATGATAGCCTGTAAAAAGATGTAGAAACATGAGAAAGAATTTCCACATATTAAAAGAAGGCCATGGCCTAATATAGATGTAGGTATTTTTTAAATCTGACTTTAGTATTGGGAGTATTTTTTGCTATTTAGTTGGATAAAGAAGAAACTATATTACATAAAGCACGTCAAAGTCACGTCCAACTGTTTCTGCAACCAAAGTTAAGAGTGGAAAAGTAGTTAAAGGATAACTTTGGCTTTTCAACCTGGACCCTATTTCCCTGTGTAAATTGGTCAAAGACACTGATGTGAAAAACAGTTTTTGAGAGTGGCTCGGATTGTTCTTAAAAGTGTCTCTTTACCTTTCACCTAATGCGGTCTGTTTGGTATTGCCTCATTAAGCAGAGGTCTCTTTCTGAAATATCATGAGAAAACAACAATGGAAATGTGTGTGAGGTTTGGAGAGACACAGCCAGTATTGTTTACACTAAATGTAGTTTAGTGTTATCTAAAAAGATGTTCAGTGTCATGGATAATTATTTACCTGATTTCAATCATGTGGATGAGGCTTTTGAATTTGACCGCCACCCGTATCTATTTGAGCCGGAGTATACGGATGAAGAGCGGACGAGGAGTGAGAGTGGAATAAAAGGGAGCAAGGCAGAGCTCCAGACTGCGGCCAAATAGTGGAAAAATATATTTGTGCTTTAGTATTATACAACCTGGAGCAGGTTAGCTGTTCAGCAGAAGTTACCACAGCCACTTATCCCACTAAAAAGTAAAGCAAACGTAGGGATAACCCTGAGGTTACCACACTAACCCCAAATCCTGCTTCGAGGCTTCCAGGCCTCTGGAAAATGTATGTATGTGTGAGTGTCTCTGTGTTTGTGTCTGTAATTTATGATGACAAGAAAGAGAAATGGTGGAGACACATGGGCTCCAAGGACCATAAACTTCTCTGTAGAGTTGGAGTGAGTGAGGTCAGCCAGCTGTAAATCAAACTTGTCCTGGATAATCTGAATGGCAACAGCACGTTCTGAGCACAAACAATCCTTTAACAACACCTACTTTATGAATATCTTCTCAGTGTCAACGTCTACTGACCCACACTGGGTACAACTTGTGTCTTGATGCCAAAGTGGTATCTACATAGCCCAACGGCTGGAAAGAAGAGATTGTCAGTGACTTACCTGGAAAATAACTTCCTCAATCTGTCCACAGTTTATCTTCATCTCCAGCTTCTCCACATCAGGCTCCTGTAAAGAGAGAGAAACATACTGTGATCAACACATACATTTCCTCCAGCATCAAGAGTCATCCAGCTCTTTAACCAGGGTATATTACCATGGTAACCTTGACCGCCACCCATATATATATATATATATATATATATATATATATGTCAATTTCAATCAATCAATCAATTTTATTTATAAAGCCCAATATCACAAATCACAATTTGCCTCACAGGGCTTTACAGCATACGACATCCCTCTGTCCTTAAGACCCTCACAGCGGATAAGGAAAAACTCCCCAAAAAAACCCCTTTAACGGGGGAAAAAAAAAACGGTAAATGTCGTACAGAACAGATCAACATGATAAATTAACAGTAATCCATATGACACAGGGAGGGAGGGAGGGAGGGAGAGGGAGAGGGAGAGGGAGAGAGAGAGAGAGAGAGAGAGAGAGATATGCAGGTAATGACAGTATCTTACAACAACATTAAGTACAGTACAACATTGGAAGTAATAATATTATAGTTATAGTTCTGGTTACTGCGGTACAATATGTTGAAAGTATGTATTAATACCTGGCAGTATACATGTGTGACAATAATCATATGTGTATAATAACAGAAGAAGTATGACTAATGACTAATGATGGCAGCAGCAGCAGGAGGCATCTGGCAGGACCATGACAGCAGCACAACCACACACGTCACGCTGTCCAGGCACCGCTGTGATATGAGTTAATCTGAGAGACAGTGGAGCACAAAGGCTCCGGAGAAGAAGCCGAGTTAGTGACATCCAGAATGGCCGGGTTAGCTAGATGCAGTAATAGGATACGAGAGAGAGGAGAGAAGGGGCCCGGTGTATTATAGGGGGTCCTCCGGCAGACTAGGCCTAAGTCAGCCTAACTAAGGGCTGGTACAGGACAAGCCTGAGCCAGCCCTAACTATAAGCTTTATCAAAGAGGAAAGTCTTAAGTCTAGTCTTAAATGTGGAGACGGTGTCTGCCTCCCGGACCGTAACAGGAAGATGATTCCACAGGAGAGGAGCCTGATAGCTAAAGGCTCTGGCTCCTGATCTACTTTTGGAGACTTTAGGGACCACGAGTAACCCTGCGTTCTCAGAACGCAGTGTTCTGGTGGGATAATATGGCACTATGAGCTCTCTAAGATATGATGGAGCTTGACCATTTAGAGCTTTATAAGTTAACAGTAGGATTTTAAATTCAATTCTGGATTTTACAGGGAGCCAGTGCAGAGAAGCTA
>NC_064773.1:35081783-35111783 GCF_011397635.1 Epinephelus fuscoguttatus
GATGTTTTGCTACCTCTTGAAGCCGCCGGATTTGAGAAAAAAAAACTTAATTCACTGGGCCGACTAAGGTGGAACGTTAACTTGTAATGTTACTCAGTGCATGAGCTGACGATGTGAATCAGTCAACACACCTTAAATACTCCATGACAATGACTTGTTAGCTGGAAACGGATCTGCACATTTTTACAACATCAAGTAGCTATTATAGACTTCCCAGATATCTTACAAGGAATTAGAAATTTATGGACACGCCTAACGTGAACAAGCTTGCGTTACTTTATGCCCTAATTTTTTTAATTTTTTTAAAGTGGTTTGATGATAATAGCCTTTACTCTTGGATACTCTAAAACTTTATTTAAATCAGTTTGTTCATATAGAATTTAGCGTCCATTGGTAAACTTGGAGTTATGTGCAATAGCCTGCAGAAAAAGAGGCACTGTAAGTTAATAAGTTACCGTTAACTAACATTACAGCTTCTAAAAGTAATGTATAAAGTAACGTTAAAAATATACTAATTCGCTTAAGTTATCGTGACATAGTTCTTAACGTAGTATTGAGTTGTTTTTAATCAGGCAGCCTTTACCAGAAACACAGCTAACAGCTAGCTGAGAAAGCAAAACAGCTATTAGGTCAGCTTAACATCAGCTAAACTGCGTCATTGTAAATCAACCACGTCAGTGCACCGTCAGACCATATCAATACAAACAACACTGTCTCGGTTTCTACTGTGTTTCTTCGCTGCATTTCTTTGTATTACTAAAACTAAAACATGACCTCCACTCGTACCTTTTTCAGCAGACCAGCCATTCTTCTCTGCGGAAGGGACTTCCGCTAGAATATCCGGCCACTAATAAAGACGTCACCAATTCGCGATTTTTTTTTTGTGCTTCTTATTTTGGAAAACCCGTCATATCCTGTTGTTGCATCGCTCCGTCTGACTTGACGACGCTAACTGTTAGCTGCTCGCTGTTTTTTTAATTAACAGAAAAATATACAACTATATTGGCAAGTGACAATCAGTTCAAGTAGGCTCTAAAAATAAAACAGTACGATCTTACATCAGACAAGTAAATAAATCAAATAAAAAAAAGTAGAAATAACCAATTTCATGTGGTTCAGTGTTTTACAGTAAGAAGTCAGTTCTTTTATAAAAACCAAGAATCAGGGTTGTGTCTTAATACATTTGTATTTGTGAATGAAGAATTTTCCTAAAATAAATAAGTGTAGTAAATAAAGACAGTCTATTTTCTTATCCTCAGTTATCATTCAAAACATTATAGGCTACCATTTCTTGAAAACTGTGGGAGAGAAACCATTTTTGCTTCTAGCCAGTCATACATGTCACACCAGAATGTATTACTGTAGGCTACATACAGAGGAAAAACAAGTGATCAGGAGTCTCTATTTCTTCATCACAAAATGTGCAGTTATTTTGATCAAAGTTGAATATTTGTCTGAGAAGTTCTCCTGAAGGGTATAGCCTATCATTAAATATTTTGAAGTGAAGTTCTTTTGCTTTTGCGCAATTTCTTCAAAGTAGTCTGACAGAAACTACGAGAAGCTGGGTTTCTGCTGAACTGTGTAAGATATAAATCGTTTGTAAAGAGACCACATATCGCTTTGTTTGGCAAGATCTTATTTGAGAAGTCCTGACCATCAATTATCAAAGAAGGAAGGGGGTGCGACTAAATGAGGTAGTGTGTTTTTAGCCATCCTAATAAAATAAATCAGTAAACTTTTGATAACGTTATAATTATTGTTTACGGTTACACTGAATGTTGGATACAGAAATTCTCAAAAGTTAAGATGTTGCCAGATTCAAAATGGGTGACAGACCAGACATTTTCTCGATCCAGTCGCTGAAAAATAAGCACCTATTTCAAAAAAGAATAAATCTGCAATTCTAGATGGGAACATCATGTGGTGAGAAATTGTGTTTGTACAGTAGTTTCCAATATAATAACACTTGTGAATGGAATGAGGATAATTTGATCGGATGTTTTTGAACAAGAAAGTCATAGCGTAAAAGAAAATCAATACCACCCGTCTTTTGGAAAACTTCCCTAGGAACACAATACCAAAAGCTATTGTTATTTACTAGAAATGCTCTTAACCATTTGATCTTTGAGGTGCCATTTATACAGTCAAAGTCTATGGCCTGCAGACCACCATTTTCATAATCTTTAACTAAAGCTGCCTTTTTTAAATAGGCCTATATTTCCAGATGTAGTCAAAATTTAATCTGTTGATCTGTTTCTTTGATATAGAAAGAGAATAAGCTGGATAAATGCACCTTGAAAGACTTTCCATTTTGGTTATGTAGATACGACCAAAAAGAGAAAGATCTCTATCTAACCATCTTAACCATCTCTCAACCCTGAGCTGGTGAAGTGTGGTTGTAAAAGCACAAGTGGTTGTGGTACAAAGTACTCATGCAAGAAAGCACAATGGAAATGCACAGAGCTTTGCAGTTGCAAATGTGATAGATAACTGGATTATACTGTACATGCAAAAAACGTTTTATAGTGTTTAAAAGGGAAGCTAATGAAGTTCAATTGAATTCAAATCATTCATGTCATCCATTCCAGCCGCTTTTGTTGAAAATCATGTGAATACATTCCCAGAATTAATATTTTTATTTGATCTTGGCAGGAACAATCATCTAGTGATATTCCTAATAGCTTTAATGCATTCCTTGACCCAGAAAATGTAGCTTATATTTTGTCACCAAAATTGACCTTCTAAGTAGCTCGGAAGCTGAGATATTGGCACTTATAGATTTTACATGGCGGCCATGGCCACCTTCCACCACTGTGATGAAGCGGCTCCCCTTCTAAATTAAAAACTATGGTGATAGAAGACACAAAAAAATTTGGTGCTTTTTCCGGCGCGTCCCCATTCTTTTCACATATGTCTTTAAGCCGCCTGACTAAAAGGAGAGGAGCGAGCTGAGGCTTTTCTGTGGCGGGGCACTCCTTATGAAAGTGTATGAGGACTATAAGGACATAGGCTAATTAAGAAAAAGGCAATACGGCAGCGATTAATAAAGCAAGGGAGGTGGCGTGGCGGAATATTGCTGACAGGCTAAATGCGTAAGTGACAAAGAAAATTCAGCATTCCAGCATAATATCATGTTATATAAATCCTGCATGAAAGGGACAAAATATAGATAAGAACACCTATTAAATCTAACAATTCAAGTAGGCCTACTCAATCCTATACACTTTAGATGATGCATTTAATCAAACTATTTCCTGTGAATCATCGCATCATCGCACATCGCACACTTTTTATTGTTTTTTTGTTGTTTTACCCCATGGGAGGTGGGGAGACATAAGAACAGAAATGTCACCAATAATTTCTATACAGAGCATCTACATTACATGTTTGCCACATATAGGAATTCATACCAGACAAGTATGAGTAAACTATATATATACAAATTATATACCCGAAGGGGATGCTCAATAAATGAAAAAAAAAACCAAAAACAATTCTCCCAACTCCCATCCACCCTCTACCCAGGGCTGCGACTGAACACCTCATCCTCCTCCTTGGAGTTTTCCATCTCATCACTAACATTTTCTTGGCTGCTGTTAACCCACAAAATAATATTCTTTTCTGATATTTGTTAAGAGTAATAGAAGAGTCATCATTTGGCAGTATAATGTTTGGAAGAAAGGGTATATGTAGGTCAACTATGTCAGATATAATATCTACAACCTGCTGCCAAAGGGAGTTATCACCTGGACATTCCCACATCATATGAGTGTATGTACCAATCTCATTAAGAGGACATAAAGAACAAACAGAATGGCTAATCTTAGGTTTTAGGATGAGTACTATTAATCCTTGTCTTATAGTCTGTGGGGGTGATCATTTTTCTACAATCTCTTTTAATGTTTCAAATAAAAGTACTTTGATATGCTCGCAGAAATGTTTGTAAAAAATTAGCAGTAAGGCCGTCTGGGCCAGGAGAGTGATCAGGAGTCAAGCACTGTATTGCTTTTTCTAGATCAGCATATGAGATCTCTGCCTCACAGTCATTTTTGAAATTTTCATTTATTTGAGGAATGAAGTCTTTGATTTTGGCGAAAAAGGTCTCTGCTCTGTCAGTTGAGAAATTAGAAGAGTATAATTTACCATAAAATTGATTTCATTAGCTGTTATTTTAGGATCAGAGCATTCATTGTCATTGATGATTAAAGTTCCTATATTATTTTTTTCCTGCCAAGTTTTTTCTAATCTACAAAAATAAGAAAGAAAGAAAGAAAGAAATAAGAATTTCTCTCTCCTTCCTCAATCCATTTTGCTTTAGATCTAATACAGCCCCCCTTTGCTTTCCTTGTATAAATATCATCCAATCTGGTTTGTAGAGTGATCAGTTTTCTTTTATCTTTATCAGTAATTGTTGGTTTATTACAGCAAAGATTTATTTCTCTAATCAGATTTTCCTCTTCTAGTTGGCTAGAATATTTCAACTGTTTACTAAAGCTAATGGAAAAATTCCATACTTTAAATTTTAAAAATTCCCATTTGGAGATATACGAAGAAAGACTGGCACCTTCAGAAGTTTCATTAATAATGTCTTTGACTCTGACAATATATCTCAGACTCCAACAAGGAGGAAATGAGTTTCCAATAACCCTTATTTCTTTTGTAAATATCAGTAGGTTTCAGAGGGAGCAGTAGATATAGAGCAATTAGCAACCATTTCATTTAAACAGTCAGGAATTAGCCAGAAATCAATTCTTGATCTACTCGAGCCATCTGGTTTAAACCAGGAAAATTCTTTTAAAGTAGAATGTTAAATGCGCCATGAGTCAAACAGATTGTGATTATTACAAAAAGTGGCAAGATGAGGATTATATTGATGGTTATGAAACATTGTGGGCGAGCGTTCCAGCCATTCATCATTCACCATATTCACTCCGATTTTGTTCTGGTTTACGTTATTGTATCCATAAATATTCCCCAAAATAATAAAGACTTCTCCATAGCCAAAACACATAGGATCCAGTGACCATCTACACTCTTTTTGGAAGTACTTATTTTCCCAGAGAAGTTGTTGAAATTGCAGTACCTGCAGAGCGGTTTGTTCACTGACAAAATAAAATCTCATCACCCAACTGGTTGGTCTAGAACTTTTCATCAGTTTCATTAGAGCGGGTTTCTTGTAGCAAAGCACAGTGCGGCTTCTTGCTTTTGCAAAAAAGAAAAATTGCTTTTCGTTTAATACTGTCTCTAAAGCCCCTTGCATTAAGTGAAATAAAACAAAAATCTGATTTGATAAACAACATTAAAGAACAACTTAGAACAGTAACTTGAACTTTTTTTTTATCCTTTATTAATAGACTTAAGATTGCATTACATTAAATGCAATTATACCAACGTATTGCAGAACATTGGATGTATATTCATAACAAGGCATTGTTGATTAACATGTTGCTATTCTGTAACATCCTTCAAAAAGACATTAATAACATGTAAAATGACATAACCAAAAGGAACATAAAATGGACCAAAAGGAACAGAAAATAACTAATATGCTAAGGAACATAAGAAGGAAAAGAAAACATGTACCAACAATAAGGTGTACGAGGGAAAAACTATACCATATGCCAAACAGCCTCATCAGTTTTGTTACATATCACACATTTAGATCATTCAATACATAGGATTTTACCAATTATTTGAGAGGTCTTAAAAGCTTTCTTGTTTTTGGTTATTTTGGAGAAAGAAGCAAAGAGATATAGTAATTTGACACGAAATAAATTTATGTTAGGTTTAGTCTGAGTGATTCTAGATTTATGAATGTGAAACTTGCCAGTAAGACAGATGGCTTTGAGAGCACAGTTAATAGGTTGTACGTCTGTATTACAGCTCAGAAACAAGACCATTTCTTCTGATATTGGTGTCATTGTATTAAACGCTGAGAAAATCAGTAGAGCAGCATCAGTCCAAAATTCTCGAGGAAAGGAACAAGTGTAGAATAGATAAGAAATCGATTCGCTTTCAGCTTTACAGAAAGAGCAAAGTGGAGAGACATCTGCTTTAAATTTATGCAATAGTTCATTACAAGGATAATACCTAGGCTATGTAAGACCTTCAGATGGATTTCTTTTATTTTGTTTGGTAAAAGGAACTTATGATGGTCTGTCCAAACTTTTTCTGCTAAGATATCAGGAAAAGTTATTTTCCATAATAGAACAGATTTGGGAAAGCAACTCTGAAATGAAGTAAGTGTCTTTCTGATATGCAGATTGCTACACATACCACCAGAAGTATCTTTTCCACCAATTAAAAGCTCGGGGATTTCTGAATTCAAAGAACCATATATTACTGCATTTTTGATAAGGAACAGTAACTTAAGAGATATACTTTTAATAACATTGTTATAATCTTTTCAAGAGATATTAATACCTTTTTTCTGAACAAAGTCTTCATATGTGTAGGGGTTACCTCTATTGCTAAGTACATCTAATACAAAGATTATGTTCCTATCAAACCAGTCTTTCTTGAATATGAATTTGTTTCTGGAAAGTATATGCTGATTGTTCCAAAGTATGCATGAATGTGGAGAGAAATTATGTTTGAAGGCAATCAACTAAGCTTCAAGAGCTTGTTTGTGAAAGTTAGCGAGCTTGAGGGGCAGTTTATCATATTTATAATTACAAGAGAGTAGAAAACTCAGACCGCCACACATATTAAACAACAAATTAGGAATGTAGAACCACTGACAGTTGTTCTTAGCCAAACACTGCTTAATCCAATTAATCTTAAAAATCCTATTAATAGTATGGAAATCTATTGCATTCAATCCCCCACCAGAGTAGCTCCTGATGCATGTTTTTCTTTTAATATACTCTGTTTTGTTTTTCCATATGAACTTGAAGAGGAGAGAATCGATTGCTGCACATGTCTTCGGGTCAACATAAAGAGAGATGGCAGGGTATACTATTCTTGAGATACCTTCAGCCTTTGACAATAGTACACGACCTTGAATAGTGAGGTCTCTTTGCAACCAGGATTTTTTTTGCTTTTTCTATTTTGGGTAAAAAATTGTTGGAAATTCTATCAGGGGATGATTTAGTTATTGAGATACCAAGATATTTAACTGATTTTTTAACCTCTATACCACTTATTGATGTCTTATCTGTATCTGCTAAAATTTCGCATTTACTCTGATTAATTGTAAGACCTGAGACTTTAGAGAAATTCTTTAATGCCTCTAATATGATTGGGACTTGAATATCATTTTTTAAAAAGAGACAAGTGTCATCAGCTAACTGACTAATAATTAAATTATTCTCACCTATTTTTATGCCTTCAATATCAGTGCAGTGTACAGTGTATAAAGTGAGAAGTTCAGCAGCAATTAAGAAAAGAAATGGGGATATTGGGCATCCCTGTCTAATGCCTCGTTTAATATAAATACGTGGTGAAGTCCCATGAGGTAAAGAGACACTACTGTTAATGTTGTTATTTAGAGTGTGAACTATTTTTCTGAAATTTCTCCCAAAGCCAAAATGGAGTAAAGCTTCATTTATGAATGGGTGTTCCACGGTATTGAAAGCTTTGTAAAAATCTAAGAAAAGTGTAATTGCCTCATTGCTAATAAAATCAGAATAATCTAGTATGTCTAGGATTAAACGGATGTTATTGCTAATGTGTCTGTCCTTCATAAACCCAGATTGAGAAAGAGAGATAATTTTGTCCAAACAGGGTTTTAGTCTTTTGGCATAGAGTGAAGCGAACAGTTTATAATCCGAGTTTAACAAAGAGATTGGGCGCCAATTATCTAAATATAAAGTGTCTTTGTTAGTCTTAGGGATAAGCGTAATGAGGCCTTGTTTCATTGATTCACTTAGCTCTCCACTCTCTATACACTCCTGAAAAACAGCCAGAATCATAACTTTAATATTCTCCCAGAAGGTCCTATAAAATTCAAAAGGCAGCCCATCAGGACCAGGGCTTTTGTTGGATGGGGTTTTCTTGATAACTGCATCAAGTTCCTCAACGGTTAAAGGACTTTCACATAATTCAAGGCTTTCCTGAGATGTCTTAGGAATAAATGTATAAACCTTATCAAAGAAAGCGCTACAAACCTGAGGGTCAAAGGCAGAAGAATGTAGTTTTTGATAGAAATTGGAGATAAAAACAGAAATGGATTTCTCATCAGTCGTAAGTAAATTATTGACATATAATGAAGAAATCTTTTTTGTTTCCCCTCGCCTTTTTTCCAAACTGAAAAAGTATGAAGAATTTTTTTCACCAAATTCCAACTATTTTGACCTTGACCTGACAAATGCCCCTTTTGCTTTTTCAATATAAAGTACATTTAGTATCTCTTGTAAGGAATGCAATTTTGTTTTATTTTCATCATTAGGAAGTGGTATGTTTAAGATATCATTTATTTCTTTTAAGATATTAGTGGCTCTTAATTTTTTTGTTTTTGTATATTGTTTACTAAACTTGATGGAGAACTTTCTACATTCAAATTTAAACAGTTCCCATTTGGAGATAGAGGAGATATCATTTTTGGATGTAAAAACATTTATGATTTCCTTAATACCTGAACAATAGGCAGGGAGTTGAAGAAAAGAGGAGTTAAGTTTCCAGTATCCAGGAATTCTTTGTTTCCTAGAATTTGAATTGGATATGCTAAGATCAATTCCAACATGGTCAGTTAGAGGAGCAGCAGTGATATTGCTTGAGCTTAAGGTGGATGCTAGAGAGTCAGATTTAAGCCAAAGATCAATGCGGGACTTCTGAGACAAGTCAGATTAAAACCATGTGAAAGAATCAAAAGAGTTTGGATGTGTAAATCTATATGCATCTAATAATGATAATCGGCTACATAACTCACTGATCAGTAAATTTGAGCGACTTGCTCTACCTCTGGGGGGATATCTGTCAGCATATAAATCTGGTGCCTCATTGAAGTCACCACCAATAATGAGTGAGGCTGAAGTAAATTTACTTTTTATAGTGAGTATCTTGGTGGACAGCTCCTGTAGTAGTGTGTTATTTTGAGTGGTCCTATTGAAACCATAAATGTTGGCTAAGATAATTAACATATCATCCATGTTTATAACAATTAACATCCATCTACCTTCAGAGGAAAAATGTGTTTCAATAATAGAGCCCTTGAAGCCACGATCAAATAAGGTCATGATTCCCCCAGAATGGTTAGAGCTGTGACAAAAAAGAGCTTGATTGCTCCAAAATGTTTCGTCTCTTTGACCTGAGTGTGTTTCTTCTAAGAAGTATACGTCCTTTTTTTGTGCTTTACAAAATAAAAATAAGGCTTTTCTTTTAGTTATATCCCTAATCCCTTGTACGTACATTAAGAGAAAAACAAGACGTAGAAAAATGTGACATAAAAATGTAAGGCTACCTTTTAGGTTGAAACTTGAAAGTTTTTAACCTTTGGAAATGTGTGAGAACATGCAAAACTATGAATTAAGAAACACCCCTGTTAAACGGTGCTGCATATGAGATTTAGGGATTAGCTATCAAGAGGGAAATGAATGAGGAAATTCCCTGCACGAGTAAAAGTGCTTCAAAAAGTCCCTTAATTAATCAACTTTTAACACCAATCTTAAACAAAAACAACTGAAATAAGGAGCACAGTATTTACCTTTGAGACCAGTATAGAGGTCATACATCAAAATCATCATTAGAGATAACGAGGAGAAAGGAGGCAAATGACATATAGCCTCCCGCTGACATCAAAAATAAATAAAATGTGTAGAGAGTGCAATAGAGAGAAAATAAAAAGTACCTCACTTTTCTGAAGCAGACCAAAACATACTCTCATAAAAAAAGGAAATAAATTCAAGTCCACTCAGTTTTCAAATGAAGGAGGCAAGTGGTGTATAAAAGTATTTGGCGCCCCCTGCTGATATAAAAAAATAAAAGAAGTGTGTGTGTAGTCTTTGGGATGGAGGAAAAAAAAACAAAAAAACAAAACACTTCTTGGAGTAGTCCAAGGCAAGCTCTCTCAAAGTTAAGGCAGATCTGAAGTCCACTCAATGAGCAAGGAGGCTTGTTTTCTGAATTGAACCAAGGCATATTCACGTAAAATAAAAGATGAAGATCCCAAGACCACTCCGTTTTCAATGTCAAATTATATTTGCAGAAAAACAAATACTTTTGTTATCTCAGGTTGACTTCACCACAGCAGATGTAGTGAGCATACTGAATCTCCTTTAAGGGGATATTCTCGTAGAAATCTTGGGGTGGGATGATGCAGCTGCTGATCCATTAACTTGAACTTTGTTTGCAGGAAAAACGTAGCCTGGTTCCAGACCATAGACCCCACGCACTCAACTGAATAGGCTTGCATCTCTGCCTCGTCTGGCATACTGCAATGAATTTGCGATTTATCTCATCCAAACCATGGACGGACCAATGAACGCTGGGGGTGGGGGCGGGTCTAGCGATTAGCCAATCAGTGCCACGCTGATGTCAAGCTGTACGCCGGTGGGTAACTGGTGAGGATAGCAACAATGGCGACCGCTACAGATCCTACAGACCACATTAACGATGCTATCGAGGTATTTCGCCACTACTCGCGTTAATGGAGGACCAAATTAAGGAAGCTGCTAAACTGGATTTAATGGCGATGCAGCTGGGCGTGCACGACGACGGAGACATTTTAAACGGGCAATGCTCGCTTGTTTTCGGCACCCCCGAGGCATGGATACTAATGACGTCAGATTCTGGGTGAGTCGTTGATCTCTACTGATTGGTTAGGGAAAAATCAAATTCCCTCCCTCTTGTAAATCACCTTCAATGGAAGCCATGTCAGACTGAAGGTTCTGGGAGCTTCAGTCTGACACTCAGGCTAGGAAAAACGCTGCTTGGAGTATGAACATAAGGCAGTGTCCCTAAAAGCCCTTCTTCATTTTGTCCTTATAAGCTTACATGAGAATGTAATCAGGGGACCACGATTCTTTTCCCGTTTATGTAGCCAGCCGGCCCTCTGAAGTAGCCTACACCCGCTGACCTGCTTCTCTGGCTTGCTTGATCTGTGGCCACACTGCTGCTCTCGCCTCCCTGTCAGCTGGTAGGATGTGCTCCGCGAAGCTCACATTCAGCTGCTTGCATACTGCAGATCCCCTGGTCAGACGCCACAGCTCAAGTGCCTCACTGTGAACTGCATGACGACATTGCGCTGTCTGCCTTCCTCCCTTTTACCCAGCCAATGTACCGAATCAACGATGCTGTCGATCTTGTCAGCCCACTGTGGAACTATTTTGAGTAGAATCTGCAACACTTTCTCTCTTGTGTTTCTCTATTTCAGCCTCTTGCTTATGGAAAGCCGAAAGTGCCATATAAAAGTGCCATATATCGCCACTATTTCAACGCTACCTGTCTTAAGACGCCGCTTTTTACGGCCGTTTTTAATTTAAATGACGCAAAAAGCGGCGTTTTACTTGTCTAACTGTGCGTTCACACTGGACGCGAATTCGCAAATTCGCGCGTCAAGATTACATACAAAGTCAATGCAAAGACGCGATTAGACGCGAATTCGCGCCGGGCGGCGCGATGGACGCGTTTAGCGCGACGCGATGGACGCGATAGACGCGGCGCGATAGACGCGAAATTCGCGTCCAACGCCTCATCGCTCGAGTTGAAAATATTGAACTTTTGAGGCGAATTCGCGTGACTCTGTACCGCGAAAGCCAATCAGCATTGAGATTCTCCCGACGTCACTGGCGTGTGTCAACAACAATAAACTGCTACTCACCAGAGACAGATGGACAGGCGCTCCGCAGCTGAAATGGAGCGGCTGTAATTGGTGTCCTGCCCGGAGATCCTGGCGCCAACCCTCGCCAACAGGTCCTCAAACTGGGCCCCAGTCAGCCTGAAGTACCGCTGAAAGCGGCTATCATCCAGACGGAGTTCCTGAAGGAGGTGGTGAAACTCGCCGAGCTGGATGCGCTTCTGCAGGATAGGGTGAACCCAAAAACGACGGCGTTTGGCCCTCCGACGCTTCTGGGACTTCCAGAGGAGGTAAACAACAAAGCCGCGATGGTGGTTATCTTGCCATGGTCGTCAGTGACGTCTTGACGCCCCGACGTCCCGTTGTTGATGCCGAGATGAAGGAGAAACTTATCATTGCGGTGTGCGGCTACCCGGAGCTATATGATACTACGTGTCTACTCTACAGAGACCGCAACAAAAAGGAGCAGGCTTGGGTGAAAGTTGCCGAGGAGACTGGTCGACTTGGTAAGTTCTGTAAATATGTGTGTTTAATTAGTTTGCAGAATGGTTGTACTATGAACGTTAGCACTAGCTTAGCTCCGGTTAGCTTAGCTCCGTCATTCCCACTACTCGCGCGGATGACGCGAATGAACAAAATGGTCAGGCGTCGAAACTCGGGCGTCACGGGCGGCGCGTTACTCGCGTCACGCGCGTGCAATTCGCTTCACTCGCGTCCAGTGTGAACGCACAGTAAAGCGCCGTTTTTTTCCGGCGCTTTTGATGGGAGCCTTGTGCGTTCACACCAAACGCGAATTCGCAAATTCGCGCGTCAAGATTACATACAAAGTCAATGCAAAGACGCGATTAGACGCGAATTCGCGCCGGGCGGCACGATGGACGCGTTTAGTGCGACACGATGGACGCGATAGACGCGATGGACGCGGCGCCGCTTTTAACGCGACAAAGTGCCGTAAAACGCGCCCGTTTTTGGTTTTTTTTTTTACGGGCGTTGTACAGAGCCAGAGTAGACGCCGCTTTTTACGCCGTAATAACTGTCCGAAGAACGCCAGATGATAATGAGCCCTGCCCTCTGTTTAACACAACCAATAAGTTCAGTGTTTCTGAAACCAATCAGCGGAGAGCACAGTGAGACCAAAACAATGGATCCACAAGACTTGGCTGCTGTGTTGCTCTTTTGTATTGCTAGAGGAAATTACAAAAATTAAAAGGATTAATTACTGATCTGCATGAAAGCATTTATCACCGTGGCTGGAAACACTGTGCTCAGAATATATCGGTATATAAAATAAATAAACAAAACCTTAATAATCGTATTGCAGGGCCTGCATTTAACCGTGAACCAACCAGAGAACTACCTCTGTGAGAGACTTGGGGTGCGTCCCATTAACGAACGGTCTGTAGTCCTGCCACTGTCACTGTGATGAGCATCATTATTATTATTATCATCATCATTATTATCACTATTATTAAATCCACTCTCCATCATTCAACAAGTCAGCTACTGAGTGAATAAGACATCAGACCTGTCAGTCTGCCTCAATCATTTCAATTTTATTTATAAAGCCCAATATCACAAATCACAATTTGCCTCAGGGCTTTACAGCATACAACATCCCTCTGTCCTTAGGACCCTCACAGCAGATAAGGAAAAACTCCGCAAAAAAACAACCCTTTAACGGGGGAAAAAACGGTAGAAACCTCAGGAAGAGCACGAGGAGGGATCCCTCTTCCAGGACGTACAGAGGTGCAATAGACGTCGTACAGAACAGATCAACATAGGCTAATAAATTAACAGTAATCCGTATGACACAATGAGACAGAAAGAGAGACAGAGACAGACAGAGAAAGAGAGAGACAGAGAGAGATGCAGGACAGACGGTAATGACAGTAGCTTACAACAACATTAATGAAAGTAATAATAATTATTAATATTAATAATTACCTACAGCCTATTAAACATTATTCCACTCAGATGACATGCAGGACAATTAATGATGGGCAAATGTGTTTGTGTGGGCACTCCGGCCTCCTCTCACAGTCCAAAGACATGCAGATTGGGGACTAGGTTAATTGATAACTCTAAATTGTCCGTAGATGTGAATGTGAGCGTGAATGGTTGTCTGTCTCTATGTGTCAGCCCTGCGATAGTCTGGCGACCTGTCCAGGGTGTACCCTGCCTTTCGCCCGATGTCAGCTGGGATAGACTCCAGCCCCCCCGCGACCCTCAAGAGGATGAAGCGGTTAGAAGATGAATGAATGAAATGTGTTTGTGTATGTGTTTGTGTATGTGTATGTGTGTGCATGAGCAGCTGCACATTTAACAGCCATGCATCACAGACAGTCCGCTGAACACCGCAACGGGTTGTGAATGAAATAAACTTAATTACAACATGACAGTCTTGCATGAAATATCATTAACGTTACTCTTTGTAGTCACGTAGGAATGTGAATTACAGCGTTTCATTGCAAAGAATGCATGTAATGGGTACACTTGCGCTGTTTCTCTGCCATCTCGTTCAAATGAGACAGATGTGGGGGGCGGGTATTTATACTTCATGGCCTCAAGCTGAAAAAGACTTCCTGTTAGGAAAATCTTGTGTTACCTTACTCATCGCACCTAACAGATCCCTCCTAACGCCTAACGCTAACTCCTTACTGGCAGGGATAAGAGACATGAGACGGCCTTAAAGATGGCGGACCTTGAACGACTTCCGGTTCAAGTAAGGAGTCAGGAGTTAGCAGTATAAAATAAGAGACTTGGGACGCACCCTTGGGCTTGCTAACTGTGTGTGTCAGCGTCATAAGTTTCCCCCTTTGCAGCACTTCTAAAAGTTGTTTGCCTCTAGCTCTGTGTCAAATAATGCCTACAATATTTTTCAAAATGTGTTAAGTCCAAATGTATTACTCGTCATGCAATTTCCATTTATTAGTCTTGCTTTTTGTTTTGTTTTTGTCATAATTATCTGAATAATCCTAGCTAAAACATTTATTTTGAGATGCTACTCGTTACAGTTATTTCCATGTTCACCAGTAATCATTAGCACAATTTATAGCCTAATGTAAAACGTGTCAAGTTGCGCCACATCTGATCTCTGCAAACTGGTGTGATCATTAGGCGATGCTACACATTTTAACCACAGGGTGGCAGTAGTGGTTAAAACGGGCTTTTCCCAGCTGCTGGAGCTACAAGGCTTCAATCTGTCACCCACACTCAATCAGCTATTTTTAATTTCATCATAATTCTTGCAGTTACTAAAACGATGTTGCACTGGAAATTAAGCTTCTATTATTCAAACTTGACTCACCTTTAAATCCTCCACAGCTTTTTTAAAATACATTTCCAGTGCTGTAAATTGTTGAAATGTGTGCAGTTTAAATGTAAAATTAAACAATGTATTAAGACTTGCTTTGCTGGTTTTTAAATGGAGTATATCTGTTATGAACAGTAACATGAACACCATCACACACTGCTGCAATCAATAATCAAGTCGGAAAAAACTTCCAAAACTATTTTATTATATTATTTTAAAGGTTGAATGAAGTCTCTCGCTGTCTGGACGAGGAGGAGGCGGCGGCAGCGGCAGCGGGAGTTGAATTAATGGAGCTCATCAGAGTGTGCAGCTCCTCCTTTGTCTTTATCAGAATGTGCTCCCACTTCCTTAGCCTTGGAGGAAGAGGAGAGGTTATCAGGGTCAAACTGGATCATTTAATTGACGTGTTTTGTATTTTCTTTCCATTACTACAAGAAATTTAAGGGACAGCAAGAAGGACTTCAGCCCTCGGGTTCACGAAGAAGCTGGGGAGAATGAGACCAGTAACAGGTTCAAAACACCCCCTCCAGGTATCCTCATCCGCTCTATGTCTACAAGTCCTGAGAAAAGTATAAAGATCAGCCTCCCTGATGGAATCTGATAATTGGCAGTGTAATCAGTGTAATGTTCTTATGCCAGTCACGACGGGGCATGGCGTCTCTGTGACAGCACATCGGAGTTACTCTGCGATATGATGAGTAAAACTTAAACTCTCTGAACACTTATTCTCACCTAAGGGCTTGATGCCTACCTGAACTGTTATAAAGTAAGGATTGAGCAAAGAGAGACGTGTTTCCACCACTCCACCTGCTGAATTGAAGCCAGCTACAGCTGATTGAACACGAGGCTGGACCAAACTTTTTTACCTGCATCGGACCTCTGCACTGCACCTGTTGGTCAGTTCATTAACTTAGTGAAAGCATATTTTCAGGATATTAGGTTGTGTCTAAGTACAGCAGGTTTCACAACAGGTTGGCAGAGGCTAGAAATAGGCATCATGGCAGGGTGTACAATTTCTCCATTAGCATTTACTATGGCAATGGAAGTAATCATCAGGGCTTCTAAGTGGGTGGTAGGTGGAGAGAGACGACAGAACAGGTTGCGTTTTCCACCAGTTAGGGCTTACATGGATGACATGACACTGGTGACCACAACAATGCCATGTACAAAGAGGCTACTAGAGAAGGTAAATAAGAACCTCAAGTGGGCCAGTATGAAGATCAAGCCTAGTAAATCTAGAAGCATCTCGATACATAGAGGGAAGTTAAGTGATAGGAAGTTTGTCATAGATGATGAGGAAATCCCAACAATTAGGGAAAAGCCAGTGAAGAGCTTAGGTAGGTGGTACAATGTGGAGTTGAATGATCAATCAATCAATTTTATTTATAAAGCCCAATATCACAAATCACAATTTGCCTCACAGGGCTTTACAGCATACGACATCCCTCTGTCCTTAAGACCCTCACAGCGGATAAGGAAAAACTCCCCCAAAAAAACCCTTTAACGGGGGAAAAAAAATGGTAGAAACCTCAGGAAGAGCAACTGAGGAGGGATCCCTCTTCCAGGACGGACAGACGTGCAATAGATGTCGTACAGAACAGATCAACATGATAAATTAACAGTAATCCATATGACACAGGGAGAGAGAGAGAGAGAGAGAGAGAGAGAGAGGGAGAGAGAGAGAGCGAGAGAGAGATATATGATGAGGAACAGGTGGTGAAATTTAGGAAAGATGTGGCAGAAGGATTGGATAGAATAGAGAAATCTGAACTTCCAGGAAAGTTGAAGTTGTGGTGTTTGCAATTTGGGCTATATCCTAGGTTAATGTGGCCATTGTCAATTTATGAAATTCCAATATCTGTAGTGGAGAGAATTGAAAGGTCGGTTAGCTCCTATATTAGGAAGTGGTTGGGCGCTCCAAGGTGCCTAAGTAGTGTTGCACTGTATGGAAAAGGGGATACTTCAGCTGCCAGTATCTAGTTTAACAGAGGAATTTAAATGTACCAAGGTCAGGACAGAGCTCTTGCTATCTGGGAGTAAGGACGTGGTAGTTAGGAGTGTGGCTCCAAATCCAACCAAGGGGAGGAAGTGGAACCCAAAATCGGCAGTTCAGGAGGCAGAGGCAGCTCTTAGACATGCAGAGATTGTAGGTAATGTTCAGTTTGGCCAGGGAGGCCTGGGGCTTGGCTCAGGCAAACCGGTATGGAATAAAGCAGGTCTCAAAGATAAAAGAAAGCTGGTTGTAGAACAGATACGTAGACAGGAAGAGATGCTAAGGGGTGCAAAAGTAGTGGCCCAGGCTAAACAGGGACAGTGGTTGAATTGGGAAAATGTAGAGAAGAGGAAGCTCAGTTGGAGGGACCTGTGGAGTATGGAGGAGAATCGTATTAGATTCCTGGTAGGGGCTACATACGATGTGTTACCAACCCCCCAGAACCTAAAACTGTGGGTAAATGGGGACCCATCATGCCCATTGTGCTCACGTACTGCAACCTTAAAGCATATTTTGTCAGGCTGTAAAGTTAGCTTGTCACAAGGCCGATATACATGGCGACATAATCAGGTGTTGAAATGTTTAGCTGCAGGCATCGAAGGGAAACGAAGACAGGTGAATTCAGAAGGTGTTAAGGATAGGAGTTTAGTCATTCAGTTTGTCTGTGAGGGAGAGAAATGTAGACGAGATAAGTTCGTAAGGAAGCAAGGGTGTGGCCGCCTAGAAGGTGCTTGTGATTGGGAAATGCAAGTAGATCTAGGGGGAAAGCTTGTTGTTCCCCAGGAAATAGTTTGTACCAGGCAGAGGCCTGACTTAGTGTTGTGGTCAGTGAGTCAACAGATAGTTTATTTCATTGAGCTGACAGTTCCTTGGGAAGACTCAGTGGAAGAAGCCTATGAAAGAAAAAAGCTTAGATATGCAGACTTAGGAGCAGAAGCTGAGCAGCGAGGATGGAAGACTAGGATTTGTCCAGTGGAAGTGGGGTGTAGGGATTCATAGCAAGATCAGCTGTCTCGCTCCTGGGGAACTTGGAGGACAGAGTTTGAGGAAGACAGTGAGGGAAATGTCAGATGAAGCAATTAAATATAGCCAGTTTATCTATAAGAGAAGAAGTAATGTCACTTGGGGGCCAGCAGGGGGAACTACTAAACAGGGCACATAACCCCTTGAGATCAGGTGGAGAGATCCACTTCCTCTCAGGAGAAATCCAGGAAGAGGAAGTATTTAAGTGTGGGAGTGGCCTATTTGAATCCATTTTGTTTGAGGCCATGCGGCAAGGTGAGTGTGTTTGCTGATCTTGTAAGTTTATTTAGCTCCTTTAACTTTATCTTATATTGGAGTTATGCTATGTAGCATGTGAAATAGAGTATGTTGAATGTGCTAGGAAAGGTAGTATCATGTGAAATAGAGTATGTTGAATGTGCTAGGAAAGGTAGTATCATGTGAAATAGAGTATGGTGAATGTGTTAGGAAAGGTAGTGTCAGCCCTGCTTCTACTTAGAGCTCGCATGTACAGAGCCTGGGCTTGGTTGAAGATGGCAGTGCTGCTTGGGCTGAGAAAGCCATGTGTGGGTTGAGAAAGCCATGTGTGTAAATAAGGAGGAAGTCCAGGAAGAGGAAGGGTATTTAAGTGTGGGAGTGGCCTATTTGAATCCATTTTGTTTGAGGCCATGCGGCATGGTGAGTGTGTTTGCTGATCCTGTAAGTTTATTTAGCTCCTTTAACTTTAGCTTATATTGGAGTTATGCTATGTAGCATGTGAAATAGAGTATGCTGAATGTGCTAGGAAAGGTAGTATCATGTGAAATAGAGTATGCTGAATGTGCTAGGAAAGGTAGCATCAGCCCTGCTTCTACCTGGAGCTCGCATGTACGGAGCCTGGGTTTGGTTGAAGGTGGCAGTGCTGTTTGGGCTGAGAAAGCCATGTGTAAGTAAGGTAAAGGAGGTTGATTAGGTTAGTGTGGAGAGCAGTGAGACCTGGCATTAGGGGAGTGTCTCTGGGACGCCAGAGAATACTGTCTAGCCTCCTGGAGGTGTCGTGGGACCAACTAGATGAAACACTGGTGAAAGGAGGTTCCCACCCGATGACCCCAAAGACATGCTAGTTATCACTGCTCATTGGTTTGTATAGTTAAGTTTTGCCATATTAGCTTATCATAGGGCTTAGGTTTTTCACTGAGTGTTGATCCTTTCTCTAGAGCACAAGCTTCTTGTGTTTTATTTGAATTCATTCATATGCACGAAAAGCAGTGGAGGAGCAGCTGGAAGTTATGGATAAGCTACTGAATTCAGAGGGGTCACCCTCGGAGTCCTCTCCCGAAACTCCAAATCAGAGGCCACCATCTAAGAAATCAAAGACACTGATTAGTGAGGAGGATGAGCAGCCTGAGCTCAGTTCTCGCTTGCTGTCAGCCATGGAACGAGTTGAGAGGATGCAAGAAGAATCCCTCAGACGGCTACGGTCTCTAGAAATAACTGTTAAAGGCAACACGGACACTTTGAAAAGCGTCACAGACTCCCTTGAGTTTTTGGGGAAACAGGTGGAGGATGTAACAAAAAAAGCTGACAACCTCCAGACCAGAGTTGAAACTCTGGAGAAAGAAAATACAACGCTTCGCGAAAAATGCAACAACCTGGATGCTTACAAGAGGAGATGGAACCTCCGGGTCGCAGGGATCCCCGAGCAGACCGGAGAAAACATCAAGGAGGTCGTCATCGGCCTCTTCAGCCAGATTTCGCCCGACATCGGTGAGCAGCTGCCTCTCTCTGTGGACATTGTGCACAGGCTGGGTCCCCGCTCCGGAGAGGCTCGCTCCAGCCGCCGGATCGTCGTCCAGTTCCTGTCACGGTCCCACAGGGACAAGATATGGAAGGACGCCAGAACCTCTGGCTTACTCAAAGAAAAGAACATAAAAATAATGGAGGACCTGAAGCAAGAAGTTAAACACGCGAGGAACAAGCTGTGGCCGCTGGTGGAGCAGGCGAGAAAGGAGGGGAGGAGAGCAGGCTTCAGAGGTGCTTCGGCATTTATTGACGGTAAAAAAGTTACAGTGAAGGACATGTATGCCTAAGTGTTATTAGGCTGTTTCTACAGGCTACAATATCGCTGGATGGTGGTTAATTATAGACCTACAGGATGTGTTAAAGTGGATATAGTTTATCAGGATTCACAGACTTTGATGAATTGTAATATTATCCCTTTCACGCCATGAACACCTGTGAACGGGTAATGTTGCATAGGCCTACTACAGTAACTTAGAGCGGTGGGTCAGATTAAAATTTAACTTTTTCGCAAGGCTTTAACCACTGAGATGATGGGCGATTTTTTTTTTTAGTTCTTCAGAGAGGATCATAAATGATAGGCAATATATTTGATTTGTTGTATTTTTCAATATCAGCCCACTTTTCTCTCTCTCTCTCTCTCTCTCTCTCTCTCTCTCTCTATTAGCTTGGTGCTTTAAATTAAAATATAGCCTCTTTGATAAGGGTAATTGAGGTAGCATCTTTCTGTGTTCTTGTCATAAGTTTAGGTAGTCAAGCCAATACATATTTCGGAAAATGAATTTTAATAAGCCCTGTAAGATCTAGACTCATCTGTCGCAGACACAACAGCAGCTCATATCCTAAGAGAGGATTTTTGAGTGTTTTTTAATTTACTCTCTTGGTGGGTTTTTTCTTGTTTTGTTTCTGCTTTTTTTTGTTTTTTCTTTGTCATGTTTAGTGTGGTGTTGAATGTCAATTTCTGTTTTATCTGTTAACGATATAACGTATAAGAAAAAGTATTTTCTTATACTGCCAGAATGAAGGTGCAGATTTTTACTCTATTCAAGAATCTCATGCCTCAGACACAGATTTATCATATTGGAGGAGTCAGTGGGGAAAAGACGTGTGGTTTTCATGTGGCAGCAGTCGGTCAGCAGGGGGAGCTATTCTGCTCGGCAAGTTTAAAGGCCATTTAATTAAACACCTTACAGATAGCCTACAGAAGGGAGATGGATAATTCTGATTGTTGAGACTGACCATCAACAGTTCATTCTTGTAAACATCTATGCCTCCAATAATAAAAAAACGAATATGACTTTATTTTTAATAATAGAAAAGAAGCTCAGTCAGTTAACAACAACTTTCCCTGCGGCTAAGGTCTTATGGGGGGGGGGGGGGGGGGGTCGTTGTCACCCAAAGATAAACAAACACATGAATTAGAGAATATATGTAGCAGGATAGGTTTAATTGATATCTGGAGACACAGGCATTCAAATGAAAAAGCATATACCTGGAGTAACAAAGATAGGTCTCTTCAATCTCGTATAGACTTCTGGTTAATTTCATTAGATATTGAGGATAAAGTAGATTCAGTTATAATAGAACCAACAATTCTTATGGATCACAATGCTGTAACCATCAGAATAAATATGGGGGTAAGGAAACATAACTTTAACAGAGATTACTGGAAATTAAACAAGACACTGTTACAGAACAAAGAATATCAAAAAGAAACTCAAAAAATTATAGATGAACACTGGAAACAAGCCAAATTGTTTAATAGTTTTAGCAAATACTGGGAGTTAATGAAATTTGAAGTTCGTAATTTTGCGATATTAATGAGTAAAAAGATTTCTAGAACAAACAGAGAGAATCTCAAATGGTCAAAAAAAATTATAAAATTATCAACTAAACTAAATCTGTCTGAAGAAGAAATGAAAAATCTGACTACTGCACAAGCTTAACTGGACAAAATATATGAGAAAAAAGCCAAGGCTGCTTTTGTCAGATCTAGGAGAAGGTGGCTAGAGCAAGGTGAAAAATGCACTAAGTATTTTTTTTAACTTGGAAAAAAGAAATTATGAACAGTCGTCTCTGGGCAAACTCAGAATTAATGAAGCAATATGTGATAATGAAAAGGAAATCTCACAATATGTGGCCATGTTCTACGAAACACTGTACAGTGCTGACTCAGTAGTCCAAGATAGTATTGCAGTGTTTCTTAAAGGCTCAGAACCAGGTATTAAAAAAATTGATGACAACTTTAAGTTAATCTGTGACCAAAAATTAGTTTAAAGGATGTACAAACTTGCATTAAAGCTTTGAAAGACAATAAATCACCTGGAAATGATGGGTTAATAGGAGAATTCTACAAAGATTATAGCGAGACATTAGCACCTTTTTTAGCAGCAATGTTTGAAGAAGCTTTAGAAAAAGAGGAGTTACCTCCAACCCCGAAACAAGGGCTAATTAAATTAATTCCAAAACCAAACAAGGACAAACTTAGCATTGAGAACTGGAGACCGATCAGCCTGCTGAGTAACGATGCCAAAATATTTGCCTCATTTTTTGCCAAAAGGATAAAGCTTGGACTAAATGACATTATTGATGAGGAGTAATCGGGATTTATGCCTGGAAGAAACATAGTCAATAATATAAGATTAATATTGGACATGATTTATTATAATTGTTATATTCCTGATGAAAGCCTTATTTTGTTTGTTGATTTCTATAAAGCATTTGATACAGTCAGTCACCAGTTTATGTTTAGAATTATTCAGTTTTTTGGATTTGGAGAAAAGTTTCAAAAAGTGGAAAAAACTTTATATAAAGGATGTAACAGCTCAGTAAAACTAACATGTGGTACAACCCCCAGATTCTATATAAACCGTGGAATTAGACAGGGCTGTCCATTAAGTCCCTTTTTATTCCTTTTGGTTACACAGGTCATGGCTGTACATATAAAAAAAGAATCCATTTAAAGGTATAAATGCGCTAGGCAGAGAATTTAAATTAGCTCAACCAGCAGATGATACAATGATATTCTTAAAGGATAAATATGAAGTAAGTACAGTAATTAGCTGTATTGATGAATTTTCAGCTGTATCAGGTCTAAGAATGAATTTAAATAAATCTGTGCTATTGCCAATCAAAGAAAGTGATCTGTCGGACGTGAATGGTATTCCTGCAAAGAACACTGTCATTTATTTGGGTGTGGTTGTTGATAAAAATGAAAACGATCGCTGCAAGTTAAATTTTAACCCAATAACACAACAAATAGCCAAGAGGTTCAATATGTGGTTGATAAGAGACCTGTCACTGAGTGATAGAGTTCTTCTTTCTAAAGCTGAAGGTATATCCAGATCCGTATATGTGTCCCTGTCTCTGGAAGTGCCCCCAGCAATTTACAAAAAACTAGATCAGACTGTATTTAACTTTATCTGGAGGAATAGATGTCACTATATAAAGAAACAAATCTTATGTAACCCTAAAAGTAAAGGAGGCATGGAGGTGTTAAGTTTTGAAATGCTGAACAATACTTTCAAAGTGCAGTGGTTAGCAAACCTAATCAAAGAGAGAGACAACATCTGGAATATTTTTCCAAAATTTGTGTTTAATTCTGTTGGTGGAATCCACTTTTTATTGAAATGTAATTACAAAAAAGAGAAAAACTACCAGTTAAACTGTCAGACTTTCATAAACAAGCTTTACTTGCCTGGAAACTGATTTATAAGCATGGCTTCTCACCAACTAATCTCTACATCTGGAACAATGAAAATATTCTCTATAAAAATAAATCGTTATTTTACAGGAAGTGGTTTGATCATGGGATTATATGTGTTAAACAAAGTCCCACCCAAAGAGTATGCAGTAGTGTTTGATGCTGTACCAAGGAGTGTACTGCAGCTTCTTAGAAGCTCAGAAACTTGTGATTTTATTTTTCCTACTGCTGGATCATTTAATAGTCAGATTTTTGTGGGGGAAATTGATATAACAAAGAAGAGATGCTCAAACAAATATATTAGAAATTGTATTCAAACCACAACTTTACCTTTAGGACAATCTTATTGGAACTCATTTTATGGAGAAATTAGCTGGCAGAAAGCGTGGACGGTTGGTGAGAAGTTTTGTTTAAACAATAAAGTTAAAGAAGTTTCATTTAAGATATTGCATAAGATTTATCCAACACAAAAAATACTGGCAAGGTTTAATATTGATATCGATTTGTTATGTAAATTCTGTGGGAATGAAGAGGAAACAATTCATCATCTGTTTTATCAATGTGCATTTTCAAAAGCATTCTGGACTGATTTACAGCATTATATAAGGACAATAACAGGACAGGTAATTCTTTTAAAAGAAAAGGACATTTTCATTTATTTTGAAGAAAATCTGGATGTTGATACAGTCTTTTTTGTTCAGCTAATCCTGATGCTTGGGAAATTCCACATTCACAAGAAAAAATGGACAGACACCAAACCAAACGCTGATCTCTTTGTTTTGGAACTGCAGCGATACGCCACTACAATTAAAGACTGTAAAAATAAGAAAGCTGTCAGAACAAACCATGTGCTTCAAAATCTCAATATTCATCCCAGTTAGTGAGGTATGTGTACACCCTCACTGGTAAACCCTGGCAATAATGGTTGTAATATTGTGTTCTTGCATTGTTGTTTTTTTGTTGTGTTTGTTCTGTTTTTTTTTTTGTTTTGTTTTGTTTTCGTTTTCTTTTTTCTCTTTCTTTGGGGGGGGGGGGGGGGGTATTGTTTGCTTGTCTGGTTGTTTGTTCATTCATTCATTCATCTTCTAACCGCTTCATCCTCTTGAGGGTCGCGGGGGGGCTGGAGCCTATCCCAGCTGACATCGGGCGAGAGGCAGGGTACACCCTGGACAGGTCGCCAGACTATCGCAGGGCTCACACATAGAGACAAACAACCATTCACGCTCACATTCACACCTACGGACAATTTAGAGTTATCAATTAACCTAGTCCCCAATCTGCATGTCTTTGGACTGTGGGAGGAAGCCAGAGTGCCCAGAGAGAACCCACGCTGACACGGGGAGAACATGCAAACTGTGCTGTGAGGCGAGAGTGCTAACCACCACACCACCGTGCCGCCCTGGTTGTTTGTTTGTATTTATATATGTATTGGATGTGATCTGTAGCTGTGTCAATTTAAAAAAAAAAAAAAAAAAGTCAGCATGCTTCTTTGGCCATTCTGACCCACAATCCTTTGCACAGCGGAAGTTACGTCACACTTACTGAGCTGCGTGTACAACCAATGCCCACGCTTCCTTTCATACATGGTTTATTTAATTTGAGATACTAAGACACTACATATTAGGACTGCAATGATCT
Organism: Epinephelus fuscoguttatus; assembly: GCF_011397635.1. Classification (NCBI taxonomy): domain Eukaryota; kingdom Metazoa; phylum Chordata; class Actinopteri; order Perciformes; family Serranidae; genus Epinephelus; species Epinephelus fuscoguttatus. The sequence continues at coordinate 35,106,946 of NC_064773.1, forward strand.
GATTATATACTGTCACATATAGTGACAGTTTTGCAATGGTTACAACATTCAACTTTATTGTGATTATAGTATAATCAATGTTAGGGTTCAACTATGACTACAGTATAGAAGATTCTACCAGTACAGGCAGTGGTATAAGTGTGGTATAAATAATGAACGAATATGACTAAATATGAATTCACTATGGGCCAGGTATGAGCAGTATAGACTAGTAAATATATAAATAGTAAAAGTCAAATACATATTAAGTAATGTAGTAAGAATGTATGTTACACTACAAATAAGTAATGTGAATGTACGGCTGCTTCACGTGCAGACAGAATATAGTGCCAGCAGCTGCATAGCTGTAAATATATTTAACATCAAACATCTGCCAGCAACAGAGAGCTATGTGTGAAGGGGGTTAATATGCCTACTGGTATGGCAAGCCGTTTTAACATTTAATCACTAAGTCCGACATTCCGGAACTACCATTATAGATATCTATAACGTCATTTTGACTAGTAGTAATGTCATTGTGACTAGTATGAATTTTAATTTAAGACATCTGTAACGTCATTCTGACTAGTCAAAACTGAATTACAGATATCTGTAATGTCATTTTGACTAGTCAAAACTGAATGACAGATATCTATAACGTCATTCTGACTAGTCAAAACTGAATTACAGATATCTATAATGTCATTCAGACTAGTCAAAGCTACAGTTACAGATATCTGTAATTCAGTTTTGACTAGTAAGATTCAAACTATTTTTGCCATTCATGTGTATGGGGTTTGTCATTATAGATATCTACAATTACATTATGACTATCTATAATTCCAGTTTGAGATATCTACAACGTCATTTTGACTAGTCATAATTCAGATGCGGACATCTACAACGTCATTTTGACTAGTCATAATTCAGTTGCGGATATCTACAACGTCATTTTGACTAGTGAAAATGACGTTGTAGATATCTACAACGTCATTTTGACTAGTCATAATTCAGTTACAGATATCTTCAACGTCATTTTGACTAGTCATAATTCAGATGCAGATATCTACAACGTCATTTTGACTAGTCATAATTCGAATTCAAGATATCTGACTATCATTCTGACTATCTAAAACTCAATTCAAGATATCTAGAAAGGACCATGTAGATATCTTCAATTGATAATTAAAGATATCTTGAACTCGAATTATGACTAGTCAAAATTAAATTGTAGGTATCTCAAACTGGAATTACAGATATCCACAATTCAGTTGCAGATATCCGCAATAACAATTGCGGATATCCGCAACTACATTGGAGATATCTATAATGACAAACCCCATACACATGAATGGCAAAAATAGTTTGAATCTTACTAGTCAAAACTGAATTACAGATATCTGTAATTAGAGTTTTGACTAGGCAAAATCTAATTACAGATATCTTGAATAACAGTTTTGACTAGGCAAAATTATGTTGCAGATATCAGTAATGAATATCCAGTCTAGCGATTAAATGTTAAAATGGCTTGCCATAGCGGCCTCTCTGCCTGAAGTCACGGGCACAGCTGTATGGCAAGCCGTTTTAACATTTAATCACTAAGTCCGACTATCCGGAATTACCATTATAGATATCTATAACGTCATTTTGACTAGTAGTAATGCCATTGTGACTAGTATGAATTTTAATTTAAGATATCTGTAACGTCATTCTGACTAGTCAAAACTGAATTACAGATATCTGTAACGTCATTTTGACTAGTAGTAATGCCATTGTGACTAGTATGAATTTTAATTTAAGATATCTGTAACGTCATTCTGACTAGTCAAAACTGAATTACAGATATCTGTAACGTCATTTTGACTAGTCAAAACTACAGTTACAGATATCTGTAATTCAGTTTTGACTAGTAAGATTCAAACTATTTTTGCCATTCATGTGTATGGGGTTTGTCATTATAGATATCTACAATTACATTATGACTATCTATAATTCCAGTTTGAGATATCTACAACGTCATTTTGACTAGTCATAATTCAGTTGTAGATATCTACAATGTCATTTTGACTAGTCATAATTCAGTTGCGGATATCTACAACGTCATTTTGACTAGTGAAAATGACGTAGATATCTACAACGTCATTTTAACTAGTCATAATTCAGTTACAGATATCTACAACGTCATTTTGACTAGTCATAATTCAGTTGCGGATATCTATAACGTCATTTTGACTAGTCATAATTCAGATGCAGATATCTACAACATCATTTTGACTAGTCATAATTCAGATGCAGATATCTACAACGTCATTTTGACTAGTCATAATTCGAATTCAAGATATCTACAACGTCATTTTGACTATCTGAAACTCAATTCAAGATATCTAGAAAGGACCATGTAGATATCTTCAATTGATGATAATTAAAGATATCTTGAACTTGAATTATGACTAGTCAAAATTAAATTGTAGATATCTCAAACTGGAATTACAGATATCCACAATTCAGTTGCAGATATTCGCAATAACAATTGCAGATATCCGCAACTACGTTGGAGATATCTATAATGACAAACCCCATACACATGAATGGCAAAAATAGTTTGAATCTTACTAGTCAAAACTGAATTACAGATATCTGTAACTGTAGTTTTGACTAGGCAAAATCGAATTACAGATATCTTGAATAAGAGTTTTGACTAGGCAAAATTATGTTGCAGATATCATCAATGAATATCCGGTCTAGCGATTAAATGTTAAAACGGCTTGCCATACAGCTGTGTAACAATGTCCTGCCCACAGCCCTCATTGATAGCCTATTATTTTGCACGATGGGCGCTTCATATAATAACATAACAATATACTATTTATGGTGTTATGTCATTGTGTTATTTCTGTCTCTACATGGTCACGCGTTAACAATTCTCCTCTGCTCTCTGTATCGCGCACGGCGGGGTTCCGCAACACACACGGGTGAGCACGGGTGAGCACGCTAGAGCGGCTCGGGCCGCATTTTTCTGACCAAACCTGACCCTGAGCCCGGTGCAGTTTGTCAGCTGACGAAGTTATTGAAATGGACAGTGTGTAAATAACCACCAACAGACTGCTGTTACGCACAGACAAACAAGCTGCTCGCACAGCAGCTCAGCACGGCACTCATGATGAGCTTGTGTTGCGTTCAGGTGTTGTCACGTAAATAACAACTTCCAACACTTAAATAGGTCATAGCACAAAACAGCAGCATGTCATGTGACTTTTTACCTTATTATATTCAACAAAATTGTATGTTCCTAAATCTTGAGACACCTCATATGTAAGCTAGACAGACATTTCACCTGTTCATACTGTGCACACATGTACTGTATGTACTTAGTCCTAAAGAGCCCTTCTGGTGCCAGTAGATACATAGAAACATTCCAGCAGGCTGTGCTTTGCAAGCATACAAAAAAGTTTCACGCATGTGAAAATTATTTTTCATGCGTGTGCTTCACCTCCGCTGCTACAACTCCATCCTAGGGGAAACACTGCTATGTGCGTTTTGTGCAACAGGTGGATGTGGTAGTCTACTGGTAGAGTAGAGAGAGATTTAAGTAGCGTTGAAGTCGAGTAGAGCAGGGCAGAGAGATGGAAGCAAAATATATTAAACCCGGTGTTAATACAGCAGAACTGGAGAGAGGGGTTAAAAATAAATAGAGGTGGGCATGGCTCAAGTAGGGCGCAAAATTATAGACGAAGAACGATTGACAAATTTTTCACTTTAAGCCCTTTTTGTGTAGGAATTAAGCTACAATACATTACATATGTTGTTTTAATTAATAAATACAGTGTGAATAAAGATTATATTACATAAAAATAACTGCAGTCTTTGTTATTTGATAGCCGTTTAAATGAAACAATTTTTATAGGGCAAGTAAAAACTGAATTCAGGCAAGTAGATCTCTGACCAACTTGCCCAACCGGGCAAGTGAAAAAAAAAAAAAAAACCTCAGCGTTGAACCCTAGTGATGCCTGTTAGAGCTTTGTCGTCCAGTTTATTTACACCTCCAGACTTTTATCTGCATCAGTCACGTGGGAATACACATAACTATATGTCTGTGCTAATGGCAAAGATACGTCTTCATAGAACTTTAATATTTCTTGAAATTGAATAAAGCCAAACAATGTTTGCAGTTCATAGCATAACCTAGTTTTTCAACGGCCGGCTCCCAAATGGCTCTTTATTTAGCATCACTCAGAGCATTCTATTTTAGCCTAATTTAGCAATTACAAATGATTTGTGTGTAGCAGGGGCGATTGCTCTGAGACAACAAGGGAGGCTGAACTTCCCCTAAAATTTCATTGAAGAAATGGTCAAATATGCACTATTGAATTTACAGTCGATTTAAAATAAGAATTTACATTGCATTAAGCGTGTGCTAGGATGCGTTTAACATCATGACTATGATGTTCAAACGTCAGCTATTTATCACCAGTTTTCAAACGTGATCTCCCTGTCATACATTCTCATGTCAGGACGGTGGACGTGGAGCCTCCAAGCATTCCTATGAGACAGTCATTGGATAAATGCGACAAAATCGGCACTTCCAGGGAGGCTCAGCTTGAGGTGTGTTTTGCTGTGGTTCTATGGCATGAGTGTGGTTGAAAAACGGCTTCAATTAAATGTTCCTTTTATAAGTTACTGCCTCGTTACAATATGACAAATTTTATGATGTAAACTTAAAGTGAGCTTCCCCTGTCTGAAAGACCAGCAGGTGCCACTAGTGTGTAGGTAAGCAATTTTTCATTCAGTGTTTTCATAAAAGCCTTATTTTTATGCCTTTTATTCAGTACAAAAAAAACCAAAATTAGGCTACTATTAAC
>NC_064773.1:35116783-35121783 GCF_011397635.1 Epinephelus fuscoguttatus
GAAGACCAAGAGTCACCTCTGCTTCTGAGGATAAGTTCATCCGAGTCACCAGCCTCAGAAATCGCAAGTTAACAGCAGCTCAGATCAGAGACCAGATGAATGCCACACAGAGTTCTAGCAGCAGACCCATCTCTAGAACAACTGTTAAGAGGAGACTGTGCGAATCAGGCCTTCATGGTCAAATAGCTGCTAGGAAACCACTGCTAAGGAGAGGCAACAAGCAGAAGAGATTTGTTTGGGCCAAAAACACAAGGAATGGACATTAGACCAGTGGAAATCTGTGCTTTGTTCTGATGAGTCCAAATTTGAGATCTTTGGTTCCAACCGCCGTGTCTTTGTGAGACACAGAAAAGGTGAACGGATGGATTCCACATGCCTGGTTCCCACTGTGAAGCATGGAGGAGGAGGTGTGATGGTGTGGGGGTGTTTTGCTGGTGACACTGTTGGGGATTTATTCAAAATTGAAGGCACACTGAACCAGCATGGCTACCACAGCATCCTGCAGCGACATGCCATCCCATCCCATCCGGTTTGCGTTTAGTTGGACGATCATTTATTTTTCAACAGGACAATGACCCCAAACACACCTCCAGGCTGTGTAAGGGCTATTTGACCAAGAAGGAGAGTGATGGAGTGCTGCGGCAGATGACCTGGCCTACACAGTCACCGGACCTGAACCCAGTCGAGATGGTTTGGGGTGAGCTGGACTGCAGAGTGAAGGCAAAGGGGCCAACAAGTGCTAAACACCTCTGGGAACTCCTTCAAGACTGTTGGAAAACCATTTCAGGTGACTATCTCTTGAAGCTCATGGAGAGAATGCCAAGAGTGTGCAAAGCAGTAATCAGAGCAAAGGGTGGCTATTTTGAAGAAACTAGAATATAAAACATGTTTTCAGTTATTTCACCTTTTTTTGTTAAGTACATAACTCCACATGTGTTCATTGATAGTTTTGATGCCTTCAGTGAGAATCTACAATGTAAACAGTCATGAAAATAAAGAAAACGCATTGAATGAGAAGGTGTGTCCAAACTTTTGGCCTGTACTGTATATGCATTAGTATATTATGCTTTAAGACATCCTCAAGTTTGCCATGTTGTGACCAGTCATACACCTTACAACAATGGTTACACATACAGGACCTGTATGAATCACAGAAAGCAACTGAAATGGAACTCCTGAAAAGTCCAAATGCTATCCTGAGCACTGGACATCAGTGAGTAATAAAAATATTATCGAAGTAACTGCTCATTTTCAACTGGAACCATGTAATCCTTTAAAAAAAAAAAAAACACTATTTCACAGAATAAGCACATTGAAGTTGTCTCCTACCTCTAAGTCATGGTTTTAAGACCACACTGTTGTAGCAGTCCAGCACTGATTTGAAATAAATAAATCTAAAAGTACAGATCATAGCATAAATTTCTTTGCATTCATTTGATTCCCATCAAAACACTCTGAAATGCAAAATGGACTTTTATATGGGATAAAAAATTTGAGTAATTGGGATTAAAGGGAAATTTTGGTTTATGTCAACCTGTCTCCTATCGTCCTAAATTTGTTTCAAGTCACTAGTGACATAGAAATAATAGTTAGCATGTTAGCCATTAGCCTAGATACAGCCGTAGCGTCAGACCTGTTAAAACATAATTGAACAGGCATCCTTTCCAGTGCAAAGTTAGTCCACTAAACAAGCTTTTTTTCCACAGAGACCGCCTCATATCGTTAGGATAAATGTCAGAGAACATATACTACTAAATATCTACTATCTACTATCTAATATCTACTAAAAAAGCCCACCCTGGATCCAGAGGTGTTAGCCAACTATAGACCAATATCTAATCTTCCCTTATGTCAAAGATCCTTGAGAAAGTAGTCGCAGACCAGCTGTGTGATTTTCTCCATGATAATAATCTATTTGAGGAATTTCAGTCAGGATTTAGAGTGCATCATAGCACTGAGACAGCACTAGTTAAAATTACAAATGACCTTCTGATTGCTTCAGACAAAGGACTTGTCTCTGTACTTGTTTTATTAGATCTTAGTGCGGCGTTTGACACAACTGACCATCAAATTCTACTGCAGAGACTGGATCACTTAATTGGCCTAAAAGGTTCTGCACTGAGCTGGTTTAAATCTTATTTATCTGATCGTTTTCAGTTTGTTCACGTTCATAATGAATCGTCCTTACGTACCAAAGTTTGTTTTGGAGTTCCGCAAGGTTCTGTGCTCGGACCAATCCTATTTACTCTATATATGCTTCCTTTAGGTAACATCATTAGAAATCACTCTGTAAACTTCCATTGTTATGTGGATGATACACAGTTGTATTTATCGATGAAGCCAGAAGAAAGTAATCAATTAACTAAACTCCATAACTGCCTTAAAGACATAAAAACCTGGATGAGCACCAATTTCCTGATGTTAAATTCAGACAAAACTGAAGTTATTGTTCTTGGCCCCAAACAACTCAGAGACTCTTTATCTGATGACATAGTTTCTCTAGATGGCATTGCTCTGACCTCTAGCACTACCGTAAGAAACCTCGGAGTAATATTTGATCAAGATTTGTCTTTTAATTCTCATTTAAAACAAACCTCACGGACTGCATTTTTTCATCTGCGTAATATTGCGAAAATTAGGCCCATCCTGACCCGAAAAGATGCAGAAAAATTGGTCCACGCTTTTGTTACCTCAAGGCTGGATTACTGTAACTCTCTATTATCAGGTAGCTCTAGTAAGTCCTTCAAAACTCTCCAGCTAATTCAGAATGCAGCAGCACGTGTACTAACAGGAACTAAGCGAGATCATATTTCTCCTGTTTTAGCTTCTCTGCACTGGCTCCTGTAAAATCCAGAATTGAATTTAAAATCCTACTGTTAACTTATAAAGCTCTAAATGGTCAAGCTCCGTCATATCTTAGAGAGCTCATAGTGCCATATTATCCCACCAGAACACTGCGCTCTGAGAACGCAGGGTTACTCGTGGTCCCTAAAGTCTCCAAAAGTAGATCAGGAGCCAGAGCCTTTAGCTATCAGGCTCCTCTCCTGTGGAATCATCTTCCTGTTACGGTCCGGGAGGCAGACACCGTCTTCACATTTAAGACTAGACTTAAGACTTTCCTCTTTGATAAAGCTTATAGTTAGGGCTGGCTCAGGCTTGCCCTGTACCAGCCCCTAGTTAGGCTGACTTAGGCCTAGTCTGCCGGAGGACCCCCTATAATACACCGGGCACCTTCTCTCCTTCTCTCCCTCTCTCCCTCTCTCTCTCTCTCTCTCTCTCTCTTATTCTATTACTGCATCTTGCTAACTCGGCCATTCTGGATGTCACTAACTCGGCTTCTTCTCCGGAGCCTTTGTGCTCCACTGTCTTTCAGATTAACTCATATCACAGCGGTGCCTGGACAGCGTGATGTGTGTGGTTGTGCTGCTGTCGTGGTCCTGCCAGATGCCTCCTGCTGCTGCTGCCATCATTAGTCATTAGTCATACTTCTACTGTTATTATACACATATGACTATTGTCACACTTGTATACTGTCAGATATTAATACATACTTTCAACATATTGTACCGCAGTAGCCAGAACTATAACTATAATATTATTACTTTCAATAATGTTGTTGTAAGCTACTGTCATTACCTCTCTCTCTCTCTCTCTCTCTCTCTCTCTCTCTCTCTCTCTCTGTCTCTGTCTCTCTGTCTGTCTCATGTGGATTACCGTTAATTTGTTATGCTGATCTGTTCTGCACGACATCTATTGCACGTCTGTCCGTCCTGGAAGAGGGATCCCTCCTCAGTTGCTGAGGGATGTCGTATGCTGTAAAGCCCTGTGAGGCAAATTGTGATTTGTGATATTGGGCTTTATAAATAAAATTGAATATAGAAAACGACATGTAAACGTGTTGTCTTAACCTTACCGGTGTGGTGCCATGTTTGTTGTTTACCGTTTAGCTAAGGCTGCAACCGGTCCCATTCCTTGCAACAGAGGTATTCCTCTTCTGCGGGCACTGGGGTACAGCATTCACATGTAACATGGCTCAAATAAATAAGGGCGGCCATTGACTCTCAATGTGGAAAGCCTATATATTAACATTCCACATTTAGGTGGTCTTCAGAGTTGTTGTCTTACCTTACGGTGTGTTTACCATTTACCTCTGCTTCCCAAAGCGTGGCCGAAATCTCGCGAGAACAAGCAGCAGCTGCAAACACCGGACAGTAGCCTGAAAAGTTCATTAATTTATTTTATGAAAGATTTATAGAATAATGGCTGACTTTTTGCCAGACTTCGACTTTGTGGAGGAGGAATTTGATTTTGCAGAGTTTGATGGCCGCCTTTATTTATTTGAGCCAGAATACACTGACGAAGAGCTTTGTGAAATTGAAGAACGGAGGAGGAGAGAGAGAGAGGCACAACAGGTAGACGACAACAGAGGGGGAATGGCTGCTGGAAGGCTTTAGCTCTGGAGATTGGTGGTGTAATGTTACCTGTGAATGCTGTACCCCAATGCCCACAGAAGAGGAATACCTCTGTTGCAAGGAATGGGACCGGTTGCAGCCTTAGCTAAATGGTAAACAACAAACATGGCACCACAGCGGTAAGGTAAGACAACACGTTTACATGTTGTTTTCTATATATTCTCTGACATTTATCCTAGCGATATGAGGCGGTCTTTGTGGGAAAAAAGCTTGTTTAGTGGACTAACTTTGCACTGGAATGGATGCCCGTTCAATTACGTTTTAACAGGTCTGACGCTACGGCTGTATCTAGGCTAACGGCTAACATGCTAACTATTATTTCTATGTCACTAGTCACTTGAAACAAATTTAGGACGATAGGGGACGGGTTGAAATAAACCGAAATTTCCCTTTAACTATTGAACTTTAAAAAATAATAAAAAATAAAAAATTGTTTGACAGTCTATATATACATATGCACACACAAAGGTACAGACCTGTAGATGTTGGGGTCCAGGAGTACAGCTGTGTCTGTGGGTAGCTTAGACA